>NC_090031.1:6182500-6482500 GCF_037176765.1 Anolis sagrei | reverse complement strand
ACAATGCATTATTGAATGGATTATGGAACTCAGGAAATGTCCATGTGGCTCAGCAAGTCCTAAATGGCTTTCAAGCGAAACCTGTCTATTGTGTTGTGGTTGATCTGAGATAAGCATTGACTACTTAATCTGGGTTTTCCTCTTGCGGTCAAACAGGGGCACAAAAGGGGAAACTTTGGTGAATGTCTTCAATGGAAAGGCTTGAAAGGAAACAGGTCAGAGGAAGGAAGGTCCATAAAGGGAAATATATCCATGAGGGGGAAAGAGAGTCTCTTGTTTGTGAGATGGGGGACCATCACGAGCCCAAGTGTGTCTCAGATGGAAAAAATCAAATACTTTTGTGGCATGATTTTCAGTAATAAATTGGTTACCTTCTGCTATAAACATATGAAAATAGGGCATAAAGCCTTGATTAAATGACACCAAGGCTTAACCCTTATTATCCAGCCTGGTGTCCTTGCCCTTAGCAAAACTATAAGTTACTATCTCTAATTGGGGGGGGGGGGGTCATGTTCAACTTCAGTTGTTGTTGTTGTTATTATATATTTAGCAATGCTAGAAACTCGAGAACCTGAGGAATATTTCTGTTGTTGTCAGATATTTAGCAATGCTAGAACTTGAGAACCTGAGGAATATTTCTGTTTCTGTTGTTGTTACTGGATTTTCAGATTTCATGGGGTACAGATGATGATGGTGTTGTTGTTGTTGTTGTTGTTGATGATGATGATGATTGCCAATATTGGCAAAAGGGCTTGAAATAGCTGTCTAGACAAAGCCTGTCCTTGTCCTTGCCAGGCCTTTAGAAAACCCACTATATAATCTTTCCTTTCTTCATTTCGGAAAGCTGTTTCTCAAACAGCCCCACAAAAAAACGAATTTCCTCCAGTCCCCAAAATGAGCTCATGATTGTAAATTAAAGTGTAATTAGCCTTTATGCTTTTTATATTCATTAACTCTCCTCCGCTAATGATGCGGAGGCTTAGCGAGTGTGAAAAGGCCCCGGCGTTATGGAAAAATTAGAAAGGAAAAAAACCCACATCCAGGAAATAAAACGGCGATTTAGATAATGGCCGGAATGTATGGCTCGCGACTTCGCTCGTAATTACACCAACGCTCCATTTAAACTTGGAAACGTGGACGGATGTTGATGAAACCCCCCCTCCAATCCCCCCCCCCCCCAAACCTGATATGGATCGGTTTGGTTAAACGCTCCGCTGGCAAGAGACGGGCTCATCTGTCAATCCACACCTGCGCCGTGCAGGTGTGAGTGCGAATCCAGGCAAAGGAAACGTGGAAATCCACCTCAACATTACAAAGAACGTCCTGATGGCAAGAACTCTTCCATCACGGAATCTGCAGCCTCCGAGTCCATTGAAGGTTTTCCGACAGGGACTGGATGGCCATCTGTCGGGAGGGATCAAATGGTGCCTCCCTGCCTGGCAAGGAAAACATTGAACGGGATGCCCCTTGGTGTCTCTTCCAATACTATGAACCTGTGATGGTGTCGCCTTCTCCGGATAGCAGGATGGCCATCTTTCGGGAGGAATTGGATTGTGTTTTCCTTTGTGGCAGTTGGAGACTGGATGTCCTTTGAGGTATCCAACTCTAGGAACTTTCAAGATGGAACCAACCAAGATACAGTGAGTGGTAGTGGAGTCCCCCTTCCCTGGAGGTTGGATGGCCATCTTCAGGAGGGATCGGATGGTGCCTTCCTTTGTGGCAGAAAGAAGGGGATTGGACTGGATGGCTCTGGCGGTCCTTCTCATTCCAATCCATCCATCCATCTATCTATCTATCTATCTATCTATCTATCTATCTATCTATCTATCTATCTGCTTATCTGTCTATCTATCTATCTATCTATCTATCTATCTATCTGTCTATCTATATCTATGTCTGGATGGCCATCTGTTGGGAAGGATCGGATGGTGCCTTCCTTTGTAGCAGAAAGAAAGGGGCTGGGCTGGATGGCTCTGGGGGTCCTTCTTATTCCTCTCTCTCTCTCTCTCTCTTTCTCTCTCTCTCTCTCTCTCTCTCATATCTATCTATATCTATTGCTGAATGGCCATCTGTTGAGGGGGATCGGATGGTGGCAGTAAGAAGGGCATCAGACTGGATGGCTCTGGAGGTCCTTCCCATTCATATCTATCTATCTATCTATCTATCTATCTATCTATCTATCTATCTATATCTATGGCTGGATGGCCATCTGTTGGGAAGGGCTGAATGGTGCCTTCCTTTATGGCAGAAAGAAGGTGGTTGAACTGGATAGCTCTGGGGGTCCTTCTCATTCCTCTCTGTCTGTCTGTCTGTCTGTCTATCTATCTATCTATCTATCTATCTATATTGCTGGATGGACATCTGTTGGGAGGGATTGGGTGGTGCCGTCCTTTGTGGCAGTAAGAAGAGCATCAGACTGGATGGCTCTGGAGGTCCTTCCCATTCATCTCTCTCTCTCTCTCTCTCTCTCTCTCTCTCTCTCTCTATGGCTGGATGGCCATCTGTTGGGAAGGATTGGATGGTGCATTCCTTTGTGGCAGAAAGAAGGGGATCTGACTAGATGGCTTTGGAGTCCTTCTCATTCCTGTCTGTCTGTCTATCTGTCTGTCTATCATATTGATGTCCATCTGTCGGGAAGGATCAGATTGTACCTTCCTTTAAGGCAGAAAGAAGGGGGCTAGATTGGATGGCTTTGGGGATCCTTCTCATCCCTATCTATCTATCTATCTATCTATCTATCTATCTATCTATCATATCTATGGCTGGATGGCCATCTTTTGGGAAGGATCGGATGGTGCCTTCCTTTGCAGCAGAAAGAAGGGGGCTGGACTGGATCGCTCTGGGGGTCCTTCTCATTCATATCTATCTCTGTCTATCTCTTTATCTGTGTGTCTATCATGTATATGGCTGGATGACCATCTGTTGGGACGGATCGGATGGTGCCTTCCTTTGACGGGTAGAAAGAAGGGGATTGGGCTGGATGGCTTTGGGGGTCCTTCTCATTCTTATCTATCTATCTATCTATCTATCTATCTATCTATCTATCTATCATGTCTATGGGTGAATGGCCATCTGTTGGGAGGGATCAGATGGTGCCTTCCCTCGTGTCAGAAGTGGGATGGACTGGATGTCCCTGTGGATCCCTTCCAACTCTGGACAAAGATGGAAACATTCCAGATGGAATACAATGACAGTAGTGAGATCTCATTTCCTGGAGGTTTTTCAACAGAGACCGGACAACCATCTGTCGGGAGGGGTTGGATCGTGTCTTCCAGGGGTTGGTCTGGATGGCCTTTGGGATGGAGGCCTTTGCTGCCATGTTCAGCGCTTTTGGAAGAGATTTTCCTCTCGGCTTGTGGATCCAAGTTTCCCGGCGCCCGCCTGTTGTACCCCAGGACTTTGGCGCTTGACCCCGGGGTCAGGGACCCCACCTGGGGAGCAGTCAACGGCCCAGCAAGGGCTGAGACGAGCAGGAGCCCTTAATGGCCGGCCTCATTACGGGGCGGTGGGGGTCCTCCTGAGTGATGAGCGGCCGCCCCTGCCCTCGCTTCCAGCCGCCGCTGCCAATCAAGGCCCCTGCCAGCCACAGACCGCTCCGCAGGGGAAGCGTAGATGGAAGAGGGGAAGAATCGGGAAGCAGATCGATGGCTGAAATAGGCAGGGAAGGCAGGTGAGCCTTCAAAGCTGCATCGGAGGCCAAACTGTAGAATTGGAAGGCCAGGCTGGGAGACAGCATCCGATCCCTCCCGACAGATGGCCATCAAAACTCTGCTGAAAGGCTTCCACAGAATCCTAGAGTTGCAAGGGACTGCAAAGGCTGTCCAATCCCTCCTGACAGATGGCCATCTAGCCTCTGCTTAAAGACTTCTGGAGAATACTAAAGGGGACTCTAAAGCCCATCCAATCCAACCCTATTTTGCCATGGAGGAAAACACACTATCCGATCCCTCCCGACAGATGGCCATCCCGCCTCTGCTTAAAGACTTCCATAGAATTCTAGAGTTCCAAGGGACTCCAGAGGTCATCCAGTCCAACTCTATTCTGCCATGGAGGAAAACACCATCCAATCCCTCCTGACAGATGGCCATCCCGCCTCTGCTTAAAGACTTCCTGAGAATCTTAGAGTCCTAGAGTTGAAAGGGATTTCAAAGGCCATCCAATCCAACCCCATTCTGCTATGTCTCGAAGACACCATCTGATCCCTCCTGACAGATGGCCATTCAACTTCTGCTTAAAGACTTCAAGAGTATCCTAGAGTTTATTTTGCTTATTATTTGATTTGCTTTGTTGTTGTGATGTTATACTTTCTATTGTATTGTGTTTGAGGCTTCGGCCTGTGTAAGCCGCATCGAGTCCTCCGGGAGATGCTAGCGGGGTACAAATAAAGTTAATAATAATAATAATAATAATAATAACCCCAAAGGCCATTCAATCCAACCCTATTCTGCCATGGAGGAAAACACACTATTCGATCCCTCCCGACAGATGGCCATCCAACCTCCGCTTAAAGACTTCTGGAGAATACCAAAGGGGACTCCAAAGGCCATCTAATCCAAACAGCATTGAGTTCCCCTTGGAGTAGATAAAGCGGGATATAAATAAATATAACAACAATAACAACAACAACCCTATTCTATTATGTATTGAAGACACAATCCAATCCCTCCCGACAGGTGGCCATCCAAACATCTGCTTATAAAGACTTCCACAGAACCCTAAAGCTAAAGGGGACTCTGAAGGCCATCCAATCCAACCCTATTCTGCTATGTATTGATGACACCATCTGATCCCTCCTGACAGATGGCCATCCAGCTTCTCCTTAAAGACTTCCGGAGTATCGTAGAGTTGAAAGGGACTCCAAAGGCCATCCAATCCAATCCTATTCTGCTATATATTGGAGACACCATCTGATCCTTCCCAACAGATGGCCATCCAAGCCTCTGTTTAAAGACTTCCACAGAATCCTGGAATTCAAAGAGACTCTAAAGGCCATCCAATCCAACCCTATTCTGCCATGGTGGAAAACACCATCTGATCTCTCCTGACAGATGACCATTCAGCTTCTGCTGGACATCTGGAGTATCATAGAGTTGAAAGGGACTCCAAAGGCCATCCAATCCAACCCTATTCTGCTATGTATTGAAGACACCATCCGATCCTTCCTGACAGATGGCCATCCAGCCTCTGCTTAGACTTCCTTATAATCCTAGTTGGCAAGGAGAGAGATCTCTTTCCCCATTTCCTTGGATAACAAGCAAGAAATAGGAGGAAGAATGTGAAATACTACTAAAATGCCTGCTAAAAGGAATGCTTTTGGGGTGCTTTCCCGATCAAGGACCCCCTCTTCTCCCCCACATTAAAAAAATAAAAATCCACGCTTCCAGGTATGAGACTTAATGGACGGCACAATAAGACCGGGAGACAATTAGAATTTCTGCCTCATTATCATGGTAATCTTATCAGTGGGATAATGAGGTATTAATGGAGATTTAATGTGTCTCTCATAACACAATCCCTTGGAGAAAACACATACGGAAATGGCGGTAAATCCACTTAATGATGGAAAAGGTCCCCAAACGCCGTCTTCCGGGGGATGAAAAATGCCGAAAACGAGGCTCAAGGTCAACGGATGGAAGGGAGGACGAGGAGGAAGGCGAGGGAAAAGGTGTTTTTTTTTTCTCCCCCAAATAAAAATGGCTTTTTTGGGAAAGGTCAGAAAATGTGAATTAGAACAACACAGTTTCTAAAGGAAACCTTGGATGGCCATCTGTTGGGAGGGCTTCGATTGTGTCTCTTGCCTGGCAGAATTGGGTTGGACTGAATGGCCTTTGGAGGTCCCTCCCAACTCAATAATTATATGATTCTAGATGTAAATGCCATAAATGTACAATTCCAAATGCCATTGCTTTTAGCAATTAGACAAAACAGCCATAGCTAGGCATATGTTTGCATTGAGAGTGTATTAAGGCAGTTTGGCCACTAGATGTCACTGTTGGCATGCAAACTCAAGTCAGTCTTGGCCTATATATAGTGTTTGATTTTACTGTTATTGATACTGTTTATTTTGTTATTATATATATATAGAGAGAGAGAGAGAGAGAAAGAGAGAGAGAGAGTTATGATGTATTTCTCTGTGAACACTAGTGAAGTTTGGTGAAAATAGACCTTGACCTTTGGGAGTTGTAGTTACTGGGATTTATAGTTCACCTACAATCAAAGAGTATTCTGAACTCCACTAACAACAGAATTGGGCACCCAGAACCCCCATGACCAACAGAAAATACTGTGTTTTCTGGTGGTCTTTGGTGACCCCTCTGATGCCCCCTCACGACCCCCCCAGGGGTCCCGACCCCCAGGTTGAGAAACGCTGGCATACAGGGAGCGTACAACTCCCCCATTATTTATTTATTTAAAAGTTTTGTATACCGACCTTCTCACCTCTCTTAAGGGACTCAGACCGGTTTCCAACCATAATATCACATACAGTCAATAAAACATCATAATTCATGTTACAATAAAACATTAAAACAGCAGCTACATTCAATAAATACAATGGTCAGTCGTCACACTAAAATCGGTGTTCATCATCCTCCATCCATATCTCAGGGTGTCGGCTCACTCGTCGAATGCCTGTCTCCATAACCACATCTTCACCTGCTTCCTGAATGTCAGGATAGAAGGGGCGGTTCTGATCTCCAGTGGGAGAGAGTTCCACTGGCTTCCATTACGTTAGCTCCACTGGCTTCCAATCTGCTACTGAGCACAATTCCAAATGCTGACTTTAGCCTATAAAGCTCTAAACAGTCCTGGCCCAGCTTATCTGTCCAAACGTGAACCACCATGGAGTTAAAGATCTGGGGAGGCCCTGCTCTTGGGTCCCGCCTCCCTCGCAGGCTCGACTGGTAGGGACGAGAGACAGGGCCTTCACAGTGGTGGCCCCTCAACTGTGGAACTCCCTCCCCAGTGATGTTAGATCACTCCCTCCCATCTGACCTTCTGCAAGAGAGTGAAAACGTGGCTTTGTGACCTAGCCTTTAAAGAACTAGTGCAATAGATGGATTTATATGAAATGACCATTGGAACGGCTCGGATTACGCTTGCGGTTTACATGTTTAACTCTTAATGTATTGCTTTTAAATGTTTTAATTGTTTTAATGTACTTATGAATTCTATTTTTATGTTTATTTAAGTGTACTTTGTGTTTTAGGGCATCGAATTGTTGCCTAGGTTGTAAAGCTGCCTTGAGTCTCATCCGGGGTGAGAAAGGCGGGGTAGGAATGTTGTAAATAAATAAATAAATCAATCCCAGCAACTACAAGGGGTCGCAGCATTAGGAAGGTTGAGAAACACCGCTCTATGACGAACAGCCATCAGGACTTCCTCCTTCCTTTTGGTCACTGGGCGTTTTCTGATCTTTTTCTTTATGGTGTCGTAAAATACCTTCCCCGCTCGTTTTAGCGGTACTTAATTTCTCTACTTGCAGCTCTACGCTGTTTCTGAACCCGCTTAGGTAAACAGTAAGCCGGGCTGACAGTTGGGAGCTTACGCCAACCTGGGGCTTCAAACTGGCAACCTTTCAGTTTGCAGATCTTATCATTGCTGGTGATTTAACAGCTGTGCTAAATCCCGACCCTATCGCGGCATTAGGAAGGTTGCTCTATGACAAAGAGCCATCAGGACTTCCTCATTCCTTTCGGTTATTGGGCGTTTTCTGATCTTTTTCTTTATGGTGTCGTAAAATACCTTCCCCGCTCGTTTTAGCGGTACTTAATTTCTCTACTTGCAGCTCTATGCTGTTTCTGAACCTGCTTAGGTAAACAGTAAGCTGGGCTGACATTTGGGAGCTTTTGCCGACCTGGGGCTTCAAACTGGCAACCTTTCGGTTCGCAGATCTTATAATTGCTGGTGATTTAACAGCTGTGCTAAAGCCCGGCTCAATCGAAGAGATAAAAGTGAGATATAATAATAATAATAATAATATAATTATAATATATAATAATTATAATAATAATAATAATAGAAGGAGGAGGAGGAGGAGAATTGAGTGTACTATGTGATCCTCGATCAAGGAAGACCCATAAAAACACAAAGAACTCAAAACCCCGGCGTATGTATTTTTTTTAATATGAATAATCAAAATATATATTACAGTTTCTGGTTTCAGTGGGGAGACAAAAAATTTCCGTCGAGAGGGAGGAGGAGGTTTGTACAATATACACAGTGTTTTCGGAAGGGAAGAAGAAGAACAAAAAAAAAGATAGCAAGGTATAGATGCATTTTTTTATATTATTAGAACTTTTCGATCCGTCCCGCTTTATAATAAACCCTATTAATGTGCGATCGATGACGACGCCCTTTCCCCCCCTAAACTAAATGCAGAAAAGCCTCCGTGAAAAAAAGCGTTCCAGTTTTTAGTTTCCCGGTAAATACTTTTTTAATAAATACTCGGCCCCGTTTCCCGCTTCCCAAAACAAAACAAAACTTAGCTTAAACTTCCCATAAAGGCCAAAGCCTGGATCCAATGGGGTCTGATACGGAGAGACAAAACAAAAAATAATAATATATAGATGTCGATATGGATGGAGACAAAGGTCCGGCGATTCCCAACATCCTTTTAACAACATGGTCCCTTTTTTTTCTGATTGATGGGAAAGAGGATATATTTTCCTTCAAAATGAGAAGACGACGAAACAATGACGCGCCCCCTAAATTGCTATCAGGATTAGTCTAATTAGTGAAGTCTAATTAGTTGTGTTTTTCTTTAAAATGCCTGGACTCTGTACACTATTTACACCCGGAAGTCTTTTTGCGTCTGGAAGGAAGGGAAAGGAAAGAAAGGAAGGAAGACCGGCAGCATTACATTCTTCGAGGTCCCTTTTTTCCCCCCCGTTTCCTCCAATCACTTGCGCTCGTCAATGGTCTTGATGAACTCCACGGCCGCCGTGAACTGCATCCACCAATAGGACTCCTCTCCGGTCAGGCAGTTGGCGTAGAAGCTGCTGATGTATTGGACCGTGGACAGCAAGCATGGCGGGTTGGCCTGGGCACAAGGAGGCAGAAAGGATTAGCTGCCGACCCCTAGGTATGTATATAGGTGCAGTTCCCAGATGCAACCACAAGAGGGCAGCATATAATTATATATAAATATTATATAATATATAATTATTATATATTCAGAAAGGATTAGCTACTGGTCCCTAGGTATATATAAATGCAGTTCTCAGATGCAACAAGAGGACAGCGTATAATCAGAAAGGATTAGCTACTGACCCCTAGGTATAATTAGATGCAGTTCTCAGATGCAACCATAAGAGGGCAGCATATAATCAGAAAGGATTTGCTCGTGACCCCTAGGTATACACACACACACACACACATATATATATATAGATGCAGTTCTCAGATGCAACCACAAGAGGGCAGCATATAATCAGAAAGGATTAGCTACTGACCCCTAAGTGTGTGTGTGTGTGTGTGTGTATATATATATATATATATATATATATGCAGTTCTCAGATGCAACCACAAGAAGGCAGCATATAATCAGAAAGGATTAGCTACTGACCCCTTGGTGTGCGTGTGTGTGTGTGTATGTATAGATAGATAGATAGATAGATAGATGCAGTTCTCAGATGCAACCCCAAGAGGGCAGCATATAATCGGAAAGAATTAGCTACTGACCCCTAAGTATATATATATATATATATATATAGATGCAGTTCTCAGATGCAACCACAAGAGGACAGCATATAATGTATTCAGTGCTTATATGCAACCACATGGCCAGTAGGCATGTTTGTATTTATCCAGTGCTCAGGTGCAACCACAAGAGAGCAGTATAGAGATAAATCTGGCAAATCCTGAGGCTCAGAACACAACGCTGACTGCCACCATCTGTACCTCCCGCAGCCCTGCCCAACGCCCTCTGTGCAAAAGCCTTCACCTTTATGAGCACGAACACCAGGACCGGGACGAAGTCGTCTGCCCCGGGGACTGAGTCCTCATTCGCCAGGCTCAGCAGGTTCATGATGGTGGAGCACATCCGCAGGACACACTGCAGCTTGTCCCGGGGCGTCTTGTAGGCGCTGATGGTGCGGATCTCAGACTGTGCCGAGGGCCAGGGGGCTTCGCGGAGGTAGACCTGCGGGGAAAGGAAGAGCAGACCTGGCAGCTACAAAAAAGGGCTTTGGAAGTGTTGGGGAAACCTCAGAGATGAACAACACAAACACAGTAACATAGGGTGTGTTTGTGAGGCAGATATGATAAAGAGCTCTGGGCAAGGTGCATACTCTCAGCCTCAAGAGGAAGGCCCTAAAAAATCTGAGAGAGCCCAGTATGCCTATAACTTAATAGGTCTCAGTGAGGTTTCTGTGGAAGAAAGGTCTCAGTGTGAGGTAGGCCTCACTGTTAATTCACCTCAGTGTGAGAGAGGCCTCAGTGGGAGAAATGCCTCAGTGTTAGGAGGCCTCAGTATGAGAAGGCCTGGTGTGAGAAGCTTTGGTGAGAGGAAGTACCAGGTTGAAGGCCACTGTGTGTGAAACGCTACTGTGTGTAAAACTACTGTGTAAAACTGTGTAATTTCAGTGTATATGCATGAGAAAGAAGCCCAGGTTGGAAGCAAAGAAGGAAGTAAAAAGAACTTTATTTACGTGCTGGGTCATGCTGCTGCTAATAACTTACTCTGCTGTGCTTTCATGGGGAGGGTCTTTTGTAAGCCCACTCGCCCAAAAGAAAAGGCCAGTGTGATTCTAGGCTGCACCATTAGTAGTCTAGTGTCACGACTGGGGAAAGCCATAGCACCGCTCTCTTCTGCTTTGATTAGACCTCACCTGGGATAATATTATAAGAACTGAGACATGGATTTGCCCTCAAAGAGGCCAGAGAGCTTACCTCCGGGATCTGAAGCGCTTTATGGTTGGCCGTCACAACTTTCGATAACCTCTGGATGTGATCATGGAGGAGCCTGGGAGGGAGGAACGTGAGCGTTAAGTGAGGCAAGGAGAGGAAATCGTCTTCTGAGTTTCCAAGGGAATCCAACTCACTGATCCCGCAGGATGTCCCCATCCTGGTTGGGGTAGAAGGCCAGCTTGAAGATGCGGTTCATGACGCTGCGCTCGATGGCCAGCTGGGCGTCCTGCAGCTGCTCTTCGCTAGCGTTCTGCCAGATGACGTCCTGCGCCATCGCCCCGTACAGGAACTGCAGGAAGTCCTCCACTTGGGCCGTCTTGTCGTCGGCCGCCGTCAGCTTCTGGAAGTCTTTGTGGATGGAAATAATGTAATTTGTACCTTATCATAATCCCACCGCATGTGTATAAAGGCTCCAATTTCCCCCACATTTATGCCAAACATAGTTTAGATGTGCTTTCTGTCATATGGCCAAGTTGATGTGGGGTTTGATGCCATTTTGTCCACATTTTTCCGTTGTGTTTCCTTACTCTTTAGTTGTTGGATTTTTTAATTGTATTCATCTAATTTGGTTCTCATTATGATTTAATTCCTCTTTCTATACCTCGATCAGTATATGTTTCAAACTATATTGTTTCTCTTTTACGAGTCCTCTTTTTTCCGTCCTTAGGAAGAATTTCCTGATGGTAAGAGGAATAGGTTTCCCCCCAGTCTAATGGAATCTCCTTCACTGGAGGTTTGGAAACAGAAAGAAGGGGGTTGGACTCGATAGCTCTCAGGGTCCTTCCCATTCCTATCTATCGATTTACGTATCTATCTATCTATCTATCTATCTATCTATCTATCTGATCTACGGCTGGATGACCATCTGTTGAGAGGGATCAGATTGTGTCATCCTTTGGGATGGAAAGAAGGGGGCTGGACCGGATGGCTCTGGGGTCCTTTTCATTCATATCTATCTGAACCGCTCCAAGTTGCCTCGGAGAAAGAAAGAAAGAAAGAAAGAAAGAAAGAAAGAAAGAAAGAAAATATATCCATCTATCCTATCTATGGCTGAATGGCCATCTGTCAGGAGAGATTAGGTGGTGCCTTTCTGGCAGAAAGAAGGGGGCTGGGCTGAATGGCTCTGGGGTCCTTCTCATTCCAATTTATCAATATATCCAGCTATCATATTCATGGCTGGATGGCCATCTGTTGGGAGAAATCAGGTGGTGCCTTTGTGGCAGAAAGAAGCGGGCTGAGCTGGATGGCTCTGGGGGGTCCTTCTCCTTCCTATCTATCTTTCTATCATATCAATGACTGGGTGGCCATCTATTGGGAGAGATCGGGTGGTGCCTTTGTGGCAGAAAGAAGGGGGCTGAGCTGAATGGCTCTGGGGTCTTTCTCATTCCTATCTATCTATATATCCATCTATTCTATCAATGGCTGAATGGCCATCTGTTGGGTGAGATCGGGTGGTGCCTTTGCGGCAGAAAGAAGGGGGCTGAGCTGGATGGCTCTGGGGGTCCATCTATCTATCTATCTTTATATTAATCATATCTATGGCTGGATGGACATCCGTCAGGAGCGATTGGATGGTGTCTTCCCATATGACAGAATGGAGTTGGACTTGATGGCTCTTGGGATCTCTTCCAACTAGGGGCTAGATGGCCATCTGCCTGGAGGGGTCCGGGCTGTGTCTTCCTCCAAAGAAGTTGGATTGGATGACCTTTTGGGGTCCCTTCCAACTTGAGAATTTCCTGGAAGTTTGTAAACAAAGACCGATTGGGAGGGGATCTGATGGTGCCTTCCCATATGACAAAACGGGGACGGACTAGATTGCCCTTGGAGGTCCCTTCCGACTCTAAGATTCTCCCCATTCACAGGTGAAGCTGATTTTACAGTCTTATCTTTTCCTTGTTGCAGAGAACGGACACTTCCCATGCAAATCTCCTTCACCCACATATATTGCACAGGGACTTTTACAAAGCAACGTGGGCACCGTCACCTTGAATGAACTCCCGTATCTTGGACTCTTTGCTCTCCAGCAGCAGGCGCACGCAGACGGTGGTGAAGTAGCGGTTGGCCACCTCTTTGTCCCGCAAGACGCGCTGCAACAGCCTTTCCAGGTGGGCCTGGGTGGTCTGCAGACCCTGGCGGCAGCGGGTCAGGTACGCAATGTATGGGGCTCTTTTCCTGGAGGAAAAGAAGGCATATTGGGCATATTATGGCATGCAGAGGGCTGCAAACTGAATCTAGACCAGGCGTGGGCAAGCTTGGGCCCTCCGGGTGTTTTGGAGTTCAACTCCCACAATTCCTAACAGCCGGTAGGCTGTTAGGAATTGTGGGAGTTGAAGTCCAAAACACCCGGAGGGCCCAAGTTTGCCCATAATGCCACATAGTTGACGCCTGCAAACAATCACAATCAAAGGTCTCACCTGTAATCCTCAGCAATGGAGGCCAACAGTTTGCAGCAAGTCCGGTTGTCGAAGCGGCCGACACAACGCATGGTCTCCTGGAGCTGGGCCATCAGGTTCTTGTCCTGGAGGTTGATGGCTTCGGCCAGCTGGACTTTTAGGAAGCACACGATTTCATTGTCTGGTTGGGAGACCCAGAGGAGACAAGATGGCGTGATTATGACACAAATGGAGTCCCAAACTCAAGTAAACTCAACTCAGCTTTTCCCTCTGTCTCTATAATGACAGTGAGAAGGAACGGAATTCATGACCATTCTTCCTTACTAATTCAGACAAGGGAAAGGCGTTATTATTTACCTTCGGGGTCGGTGTGGTCCGGAAGCCCGTTGCGCGTTGAGTGGGACAACATTGGGAAGGCCACGGAGTCGGCCGAACACAGCGCGAGGCGTAGCTTCTTCTTGGCATCCCTGCCAGGAAACAAAGGCTGAGCGGGAATCCGAACCTGTCCAAATTGGACACGTTGGACTTCTTCCCCACAAAAGTTTCCCTCTCCCAGGAGTCTAAGGCCATGTCACATGGATGAGGAAGTTACCGGTAGGAAAAGGCTGAATCCTGCGGCTGAGCAGCCTGGCTGGCCGAGTCCGGAAGGTCATCTGCAGAGATGTTTTGCAAGGCGTCCTCCCGGGGGGAGTCGTGGATGCTCTCTCCGTCTCCGATGGCATCTAAACACATCCGACACAGGGTTAGCACTCCAAGATTACATGTTTACACAGATTACATGTGTTGCCTGGGTTTGCATTTTGTCTTGTGGCTCTTCCTTTCCTCATACATATATGTTATATTATATTATACTATATATTATATATTTATATTACATGTAATATTATGAGAGTTGAATGAAAAGTAATGCCTCCACCTTCGTAACTCAACAGATGGCAGTACTGGTATGCGGCAGGTACTGGCTTGTTCAGTAGACTCTCCTCTACAGTTCCATTTTGGCGAGAAGCCTTAGCATTGAATGGTTGTGTTGTTAAAGTGCGAAGTAGGGAACCCTGTGCAGACTGTTGGTCAATGCAACTTAAGATATGTTCAGTCATTGAATTCTTGACAGCAGAAGGTGTCACCCCAAAGGAGATTCATCAGAGAATGCAAGCTGCTAATGGTGATTGTGTTGATGTGAATACTGTGCGTCGTTGGGCGAGTAAGTTTAAAGATGTTGAGGTGACACCTTCTGCTGTCAAGAATTCAATGACTGCATGTTGCTTAAGTCGCATTGATCGACCATCTGTGCAGGGTTTCATACTTTGCAACGCAACCGTTCAATGCTTAGGCTTCCCGCCAAAATGGAACTGTAGAGGAGAGTCTACTAACAAGCCAGTACCTGCCACATACCTGTTGAGGAGTTACGAAGGTGGAGGAATTACTTTTCATTCAACCCTCGTACTAATAATAGTACAATATAATGGTATAGTACAATATAGTAATATTTAATACTGATATTGTACTATGCTAATAATATAATGTGTGTGTGTGTGTGTGGCTTACAATATATATATATTGTAAGCCGCTCTGAGTCCCTTTCGGGGTGAGAAGGACGGCACATAAATGTCGTAAATAAATAAGTAAATAAGAAATAAATATAGAGGAGGCATGGACAAACTTTGACCCTCTGGGTGTTTTGGACTTCAACTCCCACAATTCCCAACTGTTAGGAATTGTGGGAGTTGAAGTCCAAAAACACCCAGAGGGCTGCAGTTTGCCTCTGCTTGATATAGAGAGAAAATGTTTTGATCTGCCTTTGATTGTTCCTGGTGCATTGAAAGACAGAGGCTCCCACCTGTGTTGTCGTAGCTCACAACGGGGCCCTCGCTGGTACAGGTGCGCTTGATGGCGTTCCGGTATTTGTCCAAGATGTCCTCTGCCGCTTGGGCCTGAGCGCTCAGGCGGGGACCGGAATCATCTGAAACGTAAAGCAAGAAGCTCAGAGGTAGGGAAAGTGTTTTTCATTTATCTACAAAGCTTATAACCTCCCTTCCTTCCTGCGCTCAAAATGCAAAATCACCCTTTTAGCTTCTCAACCATTCTCCACAATTTTTTGCTTCCTGTGTTTCAGATACTGATTTTATTGCATTTGTAAAGTAACAGCCCATATCCATTTCTTTAAGACTAAGAGAGTGAAGTCCCAGTTGATATTATCAAAAGCTTTTTCTGCATCTAGAAATATCAATGCCAGTTCTTTTCTTTTTTTCCAATATTTTTATTAGGATTTTTTTAAACATACGTTTCTTTTGGAGGAGGGGATTATGAGTGTTGGTCATTCCTTGGGTTGGTAGGCATCTTGTGGCCAAATCTGGTGTCATTTTGTCCAGTGGCTTTTGAGTTATGAGGTCCCCACTAACGAACGGAATATTTTAAATCAGTGGTTCTCAACTTGGGGTCCCCAGATGTTTTTGGCCTACAATTCCCAGAAATCACAGCCAGTTTAGCAGCTGTTAGGATTTCTGGGAGTTGAAGGCCAAAAACATCTGGGGACCCCAGGTTGAGAACCACTGTTTTAAATGAATGAGAGACATTAAAATGTCTATGTTCCAACTTACGTTTCTTTTTTTTGGGGGGGGGGGGATTATGAGTGATGGTCACTCCTTGGGTTGGTAGGCATCTTGTGGCCAAATTTGGTGTCATTTTGTCCAGTGTTTTTTTGAGTTATGAGGTCCCCACTAACAAACAGAGCATTTTTATACGAATGAGACTTTAAAATGACCCTGTTCCAATTTACATACAAATTCAACTTAAGTACAAAACTATGGAACCAATATTGTTTGTAACTTGTCTGCTCAGGCGCAGAAACTACCACATCTGCGATTCACAGTTGACCACGATGGGAAAAGAGGGAAGGAATCTGCACTTGCCATACGGATTGAAGCATCAGTTACGTACCTTGAAGAGAACCAAATCTATCAGGCACGAAATCATCTCTGTCCTTGTCTTGTTTCTCTTTTTTCCTAAATGGGATCGGAGCTGCGATCAAAGAGAAGTTGTATTGAGTCACATTTGAACGAAAAAGCAGAACTTCCCTACAACTTAGTTCCTAAATGAATATACGAGATGGAGCAAGAAAACAAATCCCAAAGAGGATATTAAAAGAGAAATATAATATTTGGCATAACACTACTTTTCCTTTTGGAAAGGGGTTGGAAATCACCTCCCAAAATATCAGGAAGTTGAGAGTTCACAGAACATTGACCCCCTTAGAAAACAGAAATTTTTATTTTATTTATTTATTTACGTCATTTTTATCCCGCCCATTTCAGCCCGAAGGTGACTCAGTTAGATGCCGTATATATATATACATACATATCTCAGTTAAAAGCAATTAAATTACATCATAAATACATATAAAAACCATAGAAGCAATAAAAAACTGTATAAATAAACTGAGAAAAGGCAGAAGTCCAAGTTGCATGCGAAGACAAGTAGCGGGAAACATAACATTTCACCTTTGGGCATTGCTGAAACAAAACGTTTCCTCCACCAGGGTTTGTTCCGATCCGATTTTTCATCATCGCTATCCTTCCGGTCCTCCATCTGTTGGAAAGAAAAGCACAACATAGAAAGGACTTTAGACCTGTTTATTACAAAAACCAACTGAGTGTAATGGGACTTACTCAGAGTCAAGTGTGCAATCCTATCAATTCAAATATCATCATGTTGTGCCCACCTCAAGCCAGAAAGTGAGGCAGGTAACTACAAATAGAATTATTATTGTAATTGTGAAAAATCACTTGTTGATTGTGGGATTTCTAGTGGGATTTCGAGATTTCCTCATGGTGTTCACTCTTTGGTTCCCAACATGGGGTAATTTGATTTTTAAGGGGAGCAATTTATGAAAATTATATACATATAATATTTATAATATTACTAGCTGTCCCCTGCCATGTGTTGCTGTGGCCCAGTCTATGTATATGTGTTTTGTGCATGTGTATATTTGTGTATATGTGTGTGTTTGCATGCACGTGTGTGTGTGTGTGTGTGTGTATATATATATATATATATATATATATATATATATATATGGTTCTGCGTATTTGTTGTAATGTATTTTTTCATTTTTTGGCTTTTAAAGTCTCTTCCGCTGTGTTTTTTAGTGTTTTTATGAGTGATGGTCACTTGTTGACCTGATAGGTGTATTGTGTCCAAATTTGGTGTCAATTCATCCAATGATTTTTGAATTATGTTAATTCCACAAATGAACATTACATTTTTCTTTATATAGATAATGTAATGCAATATAATACTAGTACTACTACTACTAATAATATATTATAATTATATATTTATATTACATGTGACGTTACTAATATTACAATATAATGGTATAGTACAATATAGTAATATTTAATACTGATATTGTACTCTGCTAATAATATAATATAATATAATATGATATGATATGATATGATATAATGTGTGTGTGTGTGTGTGTGTGTGTGTGTGTGTGTGTGTATAGTAAGCCACTCTGAGTCCCCTTCAGGGTGAGAAGGGTGGCATATAGGTAGGTATATGTAGATGCAGTTCTCAGATGCAACCACAAGAGGGCAGCATATAATCAGAAAGGATTAGCTACTTGTCCCTAGGTGTGTGTGTGTCTGGGGGTCCCTTCCAACTCTAGGATTCTATAATTCCAGGTTAGGCTGGATGGTCATCGATTGGGGGTGCTTTAATTGTGCATTTTCTGCCTAGCAGAATGGGGTTGGACTGGTTGGCCCTTGGGGTCCCTTCCAATTCTAGGATTCTATATTTCTATGATAGGCTGGATGGTCATCTATTGGGGATGCTTTAATTGTGCTTTTTCTGCCTGGCAGAATGGGGTTGGACTGGATGGCCCTTGGGGTCCCTTCCAACTCTAGGATTCTATAATTCCATGATAGGCTGGATGGTCATCTATTGAGGGTGCTTTAATTGTGCTTTTTCCGCCTGGCAGAATGGGGTTGGACTGGATGACCTCTGGGCTCCCTTCCATAATAACAGATTTCCTCCCACCCTATGATTCTCAGTTGGCTTTAGGGACATCTGGGATTCCTTCCACGAAGACTCATTCTCACCTCACTCCGGCAGGAATCTTTGCTTGGCGAGGAGGAAGAGGACTGTGGGGTCGCGATCAAGGCAGGGCCACCAATGCCAACGGGCGCGGGGAAGTCCCTCTCCCCCTCGTTGCCGGCCCTGCGGTTCCAGCCGGGGTCGCTCATGGGCCTGCGGGCTGACGAGACGATGTCCGAACTGCGGCTCCGCACCAGCCTCTCCGGGTACGAGTAGCGCTGCTTGAAGGCCTCGGCGTCCAGGAGGAGGGCGGCATGGGAGCCGAAGTTGGGCAGCCGGGCCTCGTTGCCCCCTGGCGCCCCTTCCAGGATGGGGGGGTCCGGAGGTGGGTGTGAGGGCCGTGCGTAGTGCACCTTGGGCCGCACCACTGATGGGAAAAGAGCCACTGTGTTGCCGCCGTGCTGCTATATAGTTCAGGCATTGGCCTGGAGGGCCAAAGTTGGCACATGCCCGCCTTATATCGGACCACGTGGATACCTACCTTCATGAGAAGATAAAGGATCGAACATGGCCAGCAATGAATCTGCCTGGGACGGAGGGGAGGTCAGATGGGCAGCATCTGGAACACAAGAGCCGCACGTCATTTTACGAGGGTTGAATGAAAAGTAATGCCTCCACCTTCGTAACTCCTCCACAGATGGCAGTACTGGTATGCGGGAGGTACTGGCTTGTTCAGTAGACTCTCCTCCACTGTTTCATTTTAGCATGAAGCCTTAGCATTGAATGGTTGTGTTGTGAGTGAGAAGTAAGTCGCATTGACCGACCATCTGTGCAGGGTTCCATACTTCACACTTTAGCAACACAACCGTTCAATGCTAAGGCTTCCTGCCAAAATGGAACTGTAGAGGATAGTCTACTGAACAAGCCAGTACCTGCCGCATATCTTGCTTAAGTCTCATTGACCAGCTGTCTGAGCAGGGTTCCACACTTCGCACTTTAACAACACAACCGGTCAATGCTAAGGCTTCCTGCCAAAATGGAACTGTAGGAGAGAGTCTACTGAACAAGCCAGTACCTGCCACATACACTGCTTAAGTCGCATTGACCGACTGTCTGCACAGGGTTCCATACTTTGCACTTTAGCAACACAACCGTTCAATGCTAAGGCTTCCCACCAAAATGGAACTGTAGAGGAGAGTCTACTGAACAAGCCAGTACCTCCTGCATACCAGTACTGCCATCTGTTTAGGAGCTATGAAGGTGGAGGCATTACTTTTCATTCAACCCTCATATATTATTTTATATTATTTTATAATATTATTTTATATTACATGTCATATTACTAATAATATCACAATATAATCGTACAGCACAATATAGTAATATATAATACTGATATTGTGCTATTCTAATAATATAATATATTGTATGTATATATATCTTGTAAGCCGCTCTGAGTCCCTTTCGGGGTGAGAAGGGCGGCATATAAATGTCGTAAATAAATAAATAAAGTCAGAACGTTTCCAAGCCCAAAGCACAATATGTCAGGATTCAGATGATGACTCTGATGCCCTTTATTTATTTACTTCATTTATATACTGCTGTTCTCAGTCCTTGGGCGACTCAAAGTGGTTTGACATCACTTTAGAGCTGCGGTTCTACCAGGTACTGCAATCCTCATAATCCATTACCATTGGCCACGCTGGCTGAGGACAGAGGCGTCGGGAAAGTCTGATTCCCTGATCCCTTCTTAAGCAATATATTTGGCGCCTTACTGTGAGCGGTTTCGTCCATATCGGGGCTGGTGACCGAATCTTTCCCCCCAAAGTCGGAGCTGCACTCGGAGCGGAGGTCTTCGATCTTGTTTGGGATGTCTTCGGAGGTTGCGCTGATCCCTTGGGAAGAGACAAATGGTCACCGAATTAAACAATGTCGGGAATGTAAGTACCTTGGGAAAATATTTTGGCTGAGATTAACCCTGCTGTTATTGACAAGGTGTCTCTTTTTCCCTGGCAGCACAGAAAATCTGGGCAAGATTAAGGACTGATGTTGGGAATGCTTTTGCCTAACTATCGTGTGGTTGCTTAGATTCAAAAGTTCTCTAGTCTTCAATAATATTGCATTTTGAGTCCTGAAGAGTTCCAGTTCTGATGACATGGTCTGCAGCCCCTCCCATAGGTATAAGGATAACTGCACACCAATACACACATATACTATACAATACCCAATCTGAATTATATCCAAATAACTAATGGAGGCTTGAAGAAGGTTGCTATCTCCAACCCAGAATGGAAATGGAGGATAGAAACCCAAAGAAGGAGCGACTGGGAGCCAGACTTACCTGACACGACGCTGAGGCCCGGGGTGCTGGGCCGGGAGCTCACTTCCCGAACGTCGGTGTCGTCCGAAGTGCTTCCCACCCCGGAGCAGCTCTCCAGTTCCTGAAGCCTCTCCTCCTGCTTCAAGTCCGGAGCTTCTAAGACCCAGCGGGGAGGCAAGACACAAACCACAAGTCATCCTTTTTCTAACTTAAACTCAAAGAGTTTTCGAAGCTATTGTTGCACTCTAGGCCAGGACCACCTTTCCACCCAACACCACACAGTCTAGTATTAGCTAACGACAGCGGTTTATTTACAAAAGCATATACAAAAGGAAAAATTTGAATTTCCCAAAAAGCAGCTATGAAATATTAATAGCAATCGTCCAAATACACAAAGATTAATAGTCCAAAATAGCAAGGTATAGGAAATCTATGGAGTCAAGATAGTAAGGTACATGACATCCATGAAGTCAAGAGCTTAAGCATAAATCCATCGGCATGAATACAAAAACATTTCCACGACAAAACTCAAACAGGAATAATGGCAAGCTTGAGAGCTGAACTTGAACTTGATTTTGAGGTAACGTTGTCTGTTCTGGAGAGCCCAGGAAAACAACACTTAATTTAAGCTCAAACCTGACCAAACAGACATGAGATTGGTGGGTTGTTGTAGGTTTTTTGGGCTATATGGCCATGTTCTAGAAGCATTATCTCCTGATGTTTTGCCTGCATCTATGGCACGCATCCTCACAACCTCTGAGGATGCTTGCCATAGATGCAGGCAAAATGTCAGGAGAGAATGCTTCTAGAACACGGCCATATAGTCCGAAAAACCTACAACAACCCAGTGATTCCAGCCATGAAAGCCTTCAACAAGATATGAGATCATCCCTACAGCAGCTGGGTTTAAAGAATTGCTTCTCACCGCGTCTTTCTGACCTTCTAATTAACCTTTCCTTTGCTCTCTCCGAGCAGAGGCCTAATCTCATATCGTGCGGTGACTTCCCATCTTCTGAAGGCTAAGAAGGCCAATTCTCAAGAGAAATGGAATCTCAAAAATTGTCTATCTCTTCTGCAGCTACCGGCCCATCTCTCTGATCTACGTCCTGCATTTCTATGTTTCATCCTAATCAGACATAGGCTCAGTGAAAAATCCATCATTCGCAGAACCCCCAGCATCTTGCTGCTGAGCCACAACACATATCTGCAGACAAACCCTTCCAGGTCTGGATAACACCAAAATAAAACTTTCTGAATTGTCCTTCTCCTCTGTGGGGGATTTCACAGCAACATTAAAAAGCAAAATGGAATTATTTTATGAAATGTCCAAATGCTAATAACATAGGTGCATAGGACAGGGGCGCTGGGATTTCTGAGTTAGTTTCACTGTCCTCTACTGCTATTCTATGACACACTTCTAGAATTCTTCCTATTGGGACTATTAAACAAACAGATACCAAAACAAGAAAGAATCTTCCTTTATATGACAACTGCAGCAAAAATTGAATACGCAAAATTAGGGAAACAACCAAAGATACCAACATCATCAGATTGGACTACAAATGTTTTTGAAATGGCTGAAATGGATAAATTAGCTTTGGCTCTACAAAAAACAAACATATATCCATAAACCAGAAAACAGAAGCTTCTTCCAAGGCAAACCCTTACAGGAACAAAGACACCAACCAGATCAGGCAACTTGAAAGCATAAACAGGAAAATCATCCTGAAAGCAATGTTGTCCCCTCTGAGAGGCTTGAAGCCAAACCACTTAATTTAAGCCCATCCAAGCACCCATGACATCATGCCGAACACACCTGGACTTCACAGTCTTCCCATGGCTTCTGTGAGAACATTTAACTTGTTTGTGTCTTACTCCCTCTGTTCTCAGACCTAATCTAATTTCTCTGGAACTTTCACTTTCCCCTGTTGTCTGGAAACCAGCATCGGAAATCACATCTTCCTCTACCTGAAATTCTCTCCAATCTGACACAGACTCCTCGATTTGGAACCCATCATCCCCCTCATCCTCGGACACATCCTGTGCTACAACACCCTACCTTCTTTATTCTTCTCTCTTCCCCTGACTTTCCCAATTCCCCAATGGAAATATTTTAAAAGCCATTAAAAAGAAAGACTCAAACTTCCTTAGAAGGCTGCGTTTACAATTCCGCCCACATTAGGGAAGCATATAAACGGTGCCTTAAGCTGAGGCTGCCCACCTGAATCGCTGGGCAACACTTCAACGCTCCAGGCTTCGCTGGTGGTTTCAGAGATGGTTGAACCCGTGCAAGGGTCAAAGAGCACCGACCCGGAACCCGGGAGGCACAATAAGGTCCCCAGCATGTTCTCCGCCGCAGCACCTAGAAAGAGGAACCAAAGAAGGAACTGTCAAAGGCAAAGAGATATAAAAGGGAGATCGATCCCACATTCCTCCATCCATCCATCAGAGGTGTTATTGAGGTTGTCGACTCCAGAATTGAGCTTATGGCCTTTTGGAAGCTTCTCAAACTGAGAATTGTGAGACTCCAAAACACCAGGAGGGCCAAGGTTTGCCCATGCCTGGGTTAAAGCCAATTACTGTGCGATTCATGCCTCAAAATATCATCGCAATGGCAAAACCACTTCCTTTTTTCAGACCTTCTTTCTAAGAAGCATAGAAGAAAAGAATGTTTTTTATTGCACCCAGAAGTAACCTGCGATTTCCTGCAAGCGGTCCTCGTCGATGTTCGGGTCGAAGTCGCTCCCCAGGACGTCGGTGCTCCAGGTCTCGCTTACAGTTTCCGAAATGTCCCGGTCTTCCGTCAACCCCATCATGTCCCGGATCTCAAATTTGCGCAGTTTGTCGTCGAGATTATCCTGGGTGGTAGCTGTTAGGGGAAAAAGACGGTGGTTTGATAAAACCCTCTTTGTGAGCCTTGAATGGAATCCACAATCTATTAACAGCTGGAATTTAAACTATATCCGCGTTAACGCGCTGGAGTTTCATCCCAAACCATTTACTCTGCCCTAAGCCTCTGGAAAAAGTGGAATTGACACCAGAAGCTGTGCAACCGCACTATGCAGAGCGATCCAGGATTGCAGCCATATTGTAACAAACCAATCAATTACTTTATGTAACATGATTTTTGCTCTTAGGTTAAAACGTCATTTCCTAATTGGTTCTATCATAAAATCATGGGAAAAAGTTTATTAAACTGCAATAACGTTGTTTCGTGCAGCACATTTTGCTCTAGTTTTTCAAAGAATATCTCATAGAGTCTAGATCAATTCAACATAGGGTTGTTGTGAGTTTTCTGGGCTGTCTGGCCATGTTTCAGAACCACTCTCTTGTTGTTGTTGTTGTTATGGGATTTTCAGCAATGCTAGAAACTTGGGAACCTAGAGAATATTTCATAAGGTAAATAATTTTTCTGTTGTTGCTGTTGGATTTTCAACAATGCTAGTTGCTGTGAGTTTTCCAGACTGTCTGGCCATGTTCCAGAAGGATTCTCTTGTTGTTGTTGTTATTATGGAATTTTCCACAATGCTAGAAACTTGGGAACCTAGAGAATATTTCGTAAGTAAATATTTTTTCTGTTGTTGCTGTTGGATTTTCAACAATGCTAGTTGCTGTGAGTTTTCCAGACTGTCTGGCCATGTTCCAGAAGCATTCTCTTGTTGTTGTTGTTATTATGGGATTTTCCACAATGCTAGAAACTTGAGAACCTAAAGAATATTTCATGGGGTAAATAATTTTTCTGTTGTTCCTGTTGGATTTTCAACAATGCTAGTTGCTGTGAGTTTTCCAGACTGTATGGCCATGTTTCAGAAGCATTCTCTTGTTGTTGTTATTGTTGTTGTGGGATTTTCAGCAATGCTAGAAATTTGAGAACCTAGAGAATATTTCATGGGGTAAATAATTTTTCTGTTGTTGCTGTTGCATTTTCAACAATGCTAGTTGCTGTGAGTTTTCCGGACTGTATGGCCATGTTCCAGAAGCATTCTTTTGTTGTTGTTGTTATGGGATTTTCCACAATTCGAGAAATTTGAGAACCTAAAGAATATTTCATGGGGTAAATAATTTTTCTGTTGTTGCTGTTGGATTTTCGACAGTGTTAGTTGCTGTGAGTTTTCCGGACTGTGTGGCCATGTCTCCAGAAGCATTCTCTTGTTGTTGATGTTGTTGTTGTTGTTGGATTTTCAGCAATGCTAGAAACTAGAGAATATTTCATGGGGTAAATAATGTTTCTGTTGTTGCTGTTGCATTTTCAACAATGCTAGTTGCTGTGAGTTTTCCAGACTGTATGGCCATTTTTCAGAAGCCTTCGACAACACAATTCAACATAAGAATCATAGATTAGAAGAGACCATGTGTGCCATTCAGTCCAACCCCTACCAAGAAGCAGGAAAATCATATTTTGTGACAGCCACAACAACAAAGTTTCTGGGATATAACAACTATTCTCAAAGTAAACAGAAAATAACACTTTCAAAACTAGGAATGGAAGATTTTTCAAATTTTGTGACATTTTGTGACATTCTATGGTCACCAACCTTGTTCGTGTTCGAGCAGTTGCAGGGCTTCCACCCCGTTGCTCCCCGAAGGGCCGGCTCCCAATTCGGAGACAGACTCCCCTTCCAAATCCAAAGAGGACACGGAATTGGAGCGGTTCGACGGACCTGCCGGGGAAGAGATTGTGCCGTTGCTCGAGGATCAAAAACAAGGCCCAATAACAGCAAAGGAAAGCAAAGATCAAATAAAAATAAAGGTGACAGCACGCATACACGCACACACACACACACACACACACAAGGGTTGCTTTTAACAAATTATCGGCCGATGGAATGCGCGGATTATATCACAGCTGGGATTAAATGAGAAATCAAAAAGGCCCGCTACAATGAGCAAAAAGAAGCTCCTTTGAAAACACGGTCTGACAGGCAAGATACTCAAGCGACCCTTCTTCACCTTCAGATATTCCTTCCAGATTATCACTGCAGAGGGAAAAGCGCAAGGTTTTATCAGGTTTACCGTGGAGCTTGGTTTCGTCAACAGGGACGTCTCCTTGCCCGCCCTCAGCAAGCTGCAGGTTTAAAACCTAGGGAAGAGGGGAGAAAAAAGAAGAAAGAAAACAATGCAGTCTGCCATCCACATTCACCAGGTTCTGGGACACAAGATCCCCCCAAAAACACTAGCAACAACAACAACAACAACTATTTAGAGTTGCTGTTAGTCTTCCGGGCTGTATGGTCATGTTCCAGAAGCCTTCTCTCCTGATGTTTCGCCCACATCTATGGCAGGAATCCTCAAGAGCTTGTGAGGTCTGCTGGAAACTATTCAAGTGGGGTTTATATATCTGTGGAATAATGTCCAGGGTGGAAGAAAGAACTCTTGCCTGTTGGAGGCAAATGTTGCCATTGGCCAGCTTGATTAGCCTAGAATGGACTTGCAGCTTCAAAGCAATTCACACATAAGCAATGGCAAAAGTCAATGCCAGTACAAACAATTACAATTGGCCTTGTAGCTTCAAAGCCTGGCTGCTTCCTGCCTGAGGGAATCCTTTGTTGGGAGCTGTTAGCTAGCCCTGACTGTTTCCTGTTTGGATTTCCACTGTTTTCTGTTTCCAGAGAGGAAACAATCAGGGCCAGCTAACAACTCCCAACAAAGGATTCCCCAGGCAGGAAGAAGCCAGGCTTTGAAGCTACAAGGCCAATTGTAATTGTTTGCATTGGCATTGAATTTTGCCATTGCTTATATGTGAATTGCTTTAAGTCCACCTCAGGGTGAGAAAAGCAGTATACAAATACTATAAATAAATAAATAAATAAATAAATAAATAAATGCTAATCAAGGTGGTCAGTTGCACCATTCACACTTGCCTCAAACAGACAAGAGTCCTTTCTTCCACCCTGGACATTATTCCAGAGATATATAAACCTCACCTGTTTAGTTTTCAAAAGGATAGAAACTAGACACAGCCTCTGTGGACGCCTGCCATAGATGTGGGCGAAATGTCAGGAGAAAATGCTTCTGGAACATGGCCTTACAGCCCAGAAAACTCACAGCAGCCCAGCAAATCCGGCCACGGAAGCCTTCAACAGCGATGTATTTAGTATTTCTTATTAGTGTTTAATATTTATTATCAATACTTAATATTTGGAGCCCCCGGTGGCGCAGTGGGTTAAACCCCTGTGCCGGCAGGACTGAAGACCGACAGGTCACAGGTTCGAATCCGGGGAGAGGCGGATGAGCTCCCTCTATCAGCTCCAGCTCCTCATATGGGGACATGAGAGAAGCCTCCCACAAGGATGATAAAAACATCCAATCATCCGGGCGTCCCCTGAGCAACATCCTTGCAGACGGCCAATTCTCACACACCAGAAGTGACTTGCAGTTTCTCAAGTCACTCCTGACACGACAAAAAAAAACCCTTAATATTTATTTTCTCTTGCTATATTTTTATATAACAATTATTTTTAATTTAATTATTTTTAATATTTTTATTAGCATTTAATATTTTTATTAGTATTTATTAATATTTTATTATTTTTAATAATATTTATTAGGAGTTGTATATTATTATTATACTTTCCCACAGCCGTTTGCTCCCCAATACTGTGAAACTTTAGGACTTCTATCCTATTGCCAATTACCTCATTTTCCGACATCATTCCCGGTGTGATTTGGGGTCCGGTCCCAAGTGAAATGACCAAGACTTCCTCCGGCTGGACCTCCTGTATCGTCTCTTGGGACAAGCCATCGTGGTCAAAGTGCTGGTCAGCTTGCATATTTGACCGGCTCCGACTGCGGGTGGCTGGAAGATGTTTTTAAAATATATATATATATATCAATGTATGAATGACACTTAATATTTGGATACTTTCTGGAGAGAGGAAGCAAAGACAGACCGCACAAAGAGCACATGCATGGCAAGGAGACGGCAAAACAACAGAAGCTGTGCAGGACCAGAGCGATGACACACATTATTGGTCGGAAACAAATGCGATGTTTTGTGTTGGAAGGGGATTGCCTTAAATTAGTAAGTCCCTGCCAAAGGTCTAATGGCCAGAAGCTTCAAAAATGTATAGGCCAGAAGAAGTTTCACTGATGGGGTTGTGTCACCTCTCAGAGGAAGAAGAAACATACTTGCAAAGATTCATCTATCTATCTATCTATCTATCTATCTATCTACGTATGTATCTATAAGTAAGGGATTCTACATGGCTGGACCAAACTTGAAACACAGACCGTTCATTGCCCAAATTTAAATATTTGACGGTTTTGAACATAAAAAACAATACTTTTTAGGCCCAAAGCGGAGAGAAAGAAAAGGAATGTATCAGATTGGCTTTTACTGGGTGAAGTGGCCCTCTGTCATGTGGTAGGAAAGAAAGGGAGTGAAGCGGATTGGCTGCTGTTTGGTGACATGTATATGAAAAGAAGGAAAGAAAAAGAAGGGAATGAAAGGAAGGAAGGGGATGAAAGAAAAAGGAGGGAAGGAAGAGAAAGGGAAGGGTGTAAAAATATGAGAGAAGCAAAGGATAAAAGGAAGAGAAAGGAATAGAAGAGGGAGGGGGGAGAGGAAGGGAAGAAAGAAATTGAAAAGGGAAAAGGAAGGAAAAGAAAGGGAAGAAAGGGACGAGGTTGGCATGAGAGGAGCAAAGGGAAAGGAAAGAAGGGAAAAGAAAGGAATAGAAGAGGGAGGGAAGGGGGGAAGAAGAAAATGAAAGCAAGAGAAGGGAAGAGGAAGGATAAAGAAAGGGAAGGGGTAGGTATGAGAGGAGCAAAAAAGAGAGAAAGGAATAGAAAAGGGAGGAAGGGGAGGGAAGAAAGAAAAGGCAAGCAAGAGAATGGAAGAGGAAAGGAGAGGGAGGAAGGAAAGAAGGGGAAAGGGAAGAAAGGGAAACAGAAAAGGAAAGGAAGGAAGGAAGAGAAAGGGAAGGGGGTAACAGTATGAGAGAAGCAAAGGGAAGAAAAAGAAAGAAGGGAAGAGAGAAAGGAATAGAAGAAGGAACAAGGGGGGAAGGGAAGAAAGAAAACGAAGGAAAGATAAAGAAAGAAGGAAGAAGGGGGAAGGAAAGAAGCAAGGAAGGAGAAAAAAGAAGGAAAGGGAGGAAGGGAGAAAGAAAAAGGAGGGAAGGGAGGGAAGAAAGAAAATGAAAGCAAGATAAAGGAACAGAAATAAGGAAGGAAGGAAAGGAGGAAAAAGGGAGGAAGGAGAAAGAAAAAGGAGGGAAGGAAAGAAGAGAAAGAGAACGGGATAAAGGTATGAGAGGAGCAAAGGAAAGAAAGAGAAAGGAAAAGAAGAGGGAGGGAAGAAAGAAAATGAAAGCAAGAGAAGGGAACAGAGAGTAGAAAAGAAGGAAGGAAGGAAGGAAGGAAGGAAGGAAGGAAGGAAGGAAGGGGGAAAAGGTGGAAGGAGAAACAAAAAGTAGGGAAGGAAGGAAGGAAGAGAAAGGGAAGGGGTAAAGGTATGAGAGGAGCAAAGGAAAGAAAGAGAAAGGAAGGAAGGAAGGAAGAGAAAGGAAAAGAAGAGGGAAGGGAGGGAGGGAGTGAAGAAAAAATGAAAGCAAGACAAGGGAACAGAAGGAAGGAAGGAAGGAAGGAAGGAAGGAAGGAAGGAAGGAAGGAAGGAAGGGGGAAAGGGAGGAAGGGGAAAGAAAAAGGAGGGAAGGAAGGAAGAGAAAGGGAAGGGGGTAAAGGTATGGAAGGAGCAAAGGGAAGAAAGAGTAAGAAGGGAAGAAAAAGTATGAGGGAAGGGGAGGAAGACGGGAGGGAGGAAAATGAAGGCAAGTCCAAGAAAGAGAATGGACAGAAGGAGAGGGAGGGATGGAAAGAAAAGAGAAATGAATGGGAAAAATAGCAGGAAAGCATATGAGGGAAAATAGGAAAGGAAGGAGGAAAGGGAAGACAAGAAGGAATGAAAGAGAGAAGGAGAAAAGGGAAGGGAGGAAGGTCCAAAGAAGAAGGAAGGAAGCGAAAGGGAAAAAAGTATGACGGGAGGGAAGAAACAGAATGGAAGAAGGGATGAAGGAAGAGAGGGAAGAAAAGAAAGGCAAGACCAAGAAAGAAAATGGAAAGGAAGGAAGGAAGACATAAAGGGAGTAGGGGGAAAGAAAAGAAGGGAAAGGAAGGGAAAGGATAGCAGGAAGATCTATGAGGGGAAAGAATAATAATAATAATAATAATAATAATAATACTTTATTTATACCCGCCACCATCTCCCCAAGGGACTCAGAGCGGCGTACATGAGGCCAAGCCCAACAACACATCAATAAAACAGGAAAACAATGAACAAAACAATACAGTGCAATACAAATTAATATAAATCACATATAAACAATAACACACAAGGATTTAAAAACCTACAGCCAGGCCAAATGTAATAGTTTAAAATTTAAAAAATAAACGCTGGGCATGAACAGAAGTAGGATATATCTGGTAGGAGGGTTTTAAAGAAGTGAGGGAGCGCAGTGCAACGCAATCCAATAGTTAAAGGGAAGAAGAAGGAAGGAAGGATGGAAAGAAAAGAGGGAGAAGGGAAATTGAGGAAGGAAGGAAAGAAAGTGCACATCCACTAGTACTCCAATCAACATCTAGTTGCATATGCCTAAGCCTTATTGTTTTTTGGTGCCTTGTAAGTCACACTCTTGACTATTTACTACTCTCCGAACTGAACAAAACATGCAGGCGAAGCGTGGCTGCACAGCGACACTAACAGAGCGGGAGGAGGAGAGGGTTTCTGCTACCCACCAAATGGGGTTACTAGGTTTATGTGAGCGGTCAGGTTGTTGGCGGAGGTTTCCCAGGCCGTCATGGCTGCCAACTGTTGTCCTGAGTTGACAGCGTTAAAGAGAAACAGAAGTCAGGCCGTCGGATGAAACAAAACACTGTCCGGTTGTAAAATATATATATATACATAAACATATGCAGAGGCAAAGGGAGACATAAGCCAGGAGGAATGGTTGGACACTGGAAATATCTAGCTTCAAAACAACACGGCAAGTCTGCCACAGTGCAACACATCCAAAGATGGAGTTTTTGCGCCTATGCAGACTTTATGTGGTGCTGGGCGGTTACCAAAATATCACTACATTTGTTTTTTAGTCTCACATTAAACATGCAAGGACCTGCACGGCGGGTTTGTTTTGATTCCGGCCCGATCCCTTGCAGCTGACTGCTCAGGCAAAAGGGTCCTCCGTGTGTTCTCAAATAATATGCTGCGTTCAGGGTGGTTCGTAACATATTATTTGAAAACACAATCACCAAGTCAGAATACACAGAAAAGCCACTGAAATCCACAAGCACGTGGACAATTTCAACAGAAAAGAGGAATCCATGAAAACCTGCCTACCAATATTTAAAAACTCTAAAATCAGGACAGTAAATAAAGAACAACACTCAGAAAACAGTGGAATTCCAGGCATGAAACAATCAGGGCCAGCTAACACCTCCCAACCAACAATCCCCACAGGCAGCAACCAGCCAGGCTTTGAAGCTGCAATGCTATTCAGTTCTAATCAAGGTAGCCAATTGCAACATTCACGCTTGCCTCAAACATACAAGAGTTCTTTCTCCCACCCTGGATGTCATTCCACAGATATATAAACCCCACTTGCCTAGTTTCCAACAGACCTCTCAACCTCTGAGGATGCCTGCCATAGATGTGGGTGAAGCATCAGAAGAGAATGCTTCTGGAACATGGCCGTACAGCCCGGAAAACTCAGAGCAACCCAGATACACAATATTTCACTTTACAGATATAGCTCTTGCTTTTGTGCAACCAAACTTAAGATCAATTCAGGGGGTGCTGTGGTTTTAGCTGTGAATATGGCCATTTGTTGGGGTGCTTGATTGTGCCTCCCAGCATGGCAGGGGGTTGGATGAGATGGCCCACGTCGTCTCTTCTAACGCTATTATCATTACTATTATTATGACTGGATGGCCATTGGTTGGGGTGCTTTGATGGTGCTTTTCCTGCATGGCAGGCGGTTGGACTAGATGGCCCATGTGGCCTTTTCCAACTCTATCATCATCATCATTATAACTGGATGGCCATCTGTTGGGGGTGATTTGATTGTGCTTTTCCTGCATGGCAGGGGGTTGGACTGGACGGCCCATGTGGTCTCTTCCAACTCTATCATCATAACCATCATCACAATTGGGTGGCCATCTGTTGGGGGTGCTTTGATGGTGCTTTTCCTGAATGGCAGGCGGTTGGACTAGATGCCCCATGTGGCCTTTTCCAACGCTATCGTCATCCTAACTGGATGGCCATTTATCAGGGGTGCTTTGATTGTGCTTTTCCTGCATGGCAGGCGGTTGGACTAGACAGCCCATGTGGCCTTTTCCAACTCTATCATCATTATAACTGGGTGGCCATCTGTTGGGGATGCTTGGATTGTGCCTTTCCTGCATGGGAGGGGGTTGGACTAGATGGCCCATGTGGTCTCTTCCAACTCTATCATCATCATCACCATCACCATCATTATAACTGGGTAGCCATCTGTTGGGAGTACTTTGATTATGCTTTTCCTGCATGGCAGGGGGTTGGAATAGATGACCCATGTAGTCTCTTCCAACTCTATAATTCTATGATTCGATGTTAAACTGCTTTGAGTCCCCTTTGGGGGAGATCAAATGGGGTGTAAACAAACATCAGCATAATAATAATAGTTATTATTATTATTATTATTATTATTAAGACTGTGCAAAGACTCTGCCATAAGCCGGTAAAGGTGTTCAAAGTGGTAATCAGCACACTGGGTGCAGTGCCTAAAGACCTTGGCCTGCACTTAAACACAATCTGCGTTGACAAAATGACCATCTGCTAGTTGCAAAAGGCCACCCTACTCAGATCTGCATGAATCATTCGCCAATACATCACACAGTCCTAGACACTCCGACGTGTGATCCAATACAACAGCCAGCAGAGTGATCTTGTCTGCTGTAGACTCATCTTGTTGTGTTTCAAATAATCATAATAACAGCAACATCAACAACAACTTTAGTTACTTGGCCTTGAATCCCAAACTTTGAAGGAAGCAGGAGATACCGCATCATTTGACCATTACATTTTTTGGAAAACCACAAAGAGTAGAGAGCATCCCCCATAAACAAAGACCAGTGCATCCTCACCTATAGGCAAGCGGTTCTTTTTGTTGGCCGGGGTGGTTGCGGGAGAGAGCTGCGGGGTGTTGTACGGCGTCATTTCGAGGCTGCTGCTCTTGCCCGGCTTGTTCTGGGGCAGGTTCAGAAGAAGGCTCTCCAGGGCCATGCGGTCCTCCTTCAGCTGGTCCCCGGACATCACATTCCGCATAAAGCTGACCTAAGAAGAAGGATGTCATTTTTGGAAAACAACGGCCACAAGCACACCCTGTTTGCCTTCCTGCGGCAATGACAGACAGCCTGGGAAACCTACTAGGGTCGTAAGTTGTCCGTACGTCATGTAAACCACGGTTCTGCTCAGCCCTTCCAGAAGGTTCACCGACGACATGGGAGGGGTCTCCACGGCACGGCCACCGATGACGACATCCAGGAAAGCGGCCACACAGCCCTATAAAATGGAATCAATATTACTGTAATATTGTAGAGTACAATATAGTAATATATAATACCAATATTGTGCTACACTAAAAATATATTATATATACATACAACATTGATATTGTTAATATTGTTAATATTATATTGCATTACATTAAAACGTTATTATCAATATTATTATGAAATACAAAACAATAATATAATAACATATAATAATAATAATATATAATAATATTTTAATGTAAAAATTTGATGGTATATGAGGTCGACTATGATACATACACAACTCTTCCTAGTCACAGCAAGAGTATTTCTATGGCTATTATTTCAAGCCCACGGGGAAAAAGAAAACATGAAGCATATAATAATAATAATAATAATAATAATAATAATAAACTTTATACCCCGCCACCATCTCCCCAATAACATAACAACAACATAACACAAAAGCATGAAATAAAAATCGCAATAGGATAAGTAAAGCATAAAAATACAACAACAATAATAATAATGCAAAATAATACAGAGAAAAATCATATGGAGAGAGAAAGGGGAGGCATATATAAAGAGACACTTGCGACAATCTTGGCTCTTACTTTGTCAAATTTACCCAGGTGGCTCTTGGTGCGGGGGTCTCCTTCTTCTGAACTGGTCATGGCCAGCTGCTGCAGAAGTCTCCCAACCTACAATGGGGAAACAGAGATAGAATGTGACACTAACACACACAATAGGAAAAGACACTTGAATTTATACACCTACTAGCTGTCCTCTGCCATGTGTTGCTGTCAGCTGCATTAAGATCACTACTGACCGAAAAGTCATGAGTTTGAAGCCAGCCCAGGTCGGAGTGAGTGTCCGACCAATTTGTGTAGCTTGCTGTCGACCTCTGCAGCCCAAAAGACAGATGCATCTCTCAAGTAGGAAATTTAGGTACTGCTTATGCGAGGAGGCAAATTTAACTAATTTATGAGACCATAACAATCTCCAGCACGCATGCAAAGAATGAGGAAGTACTTCATCAGTGTCACAAATGGATGATAAAGTGACAGCTCCCCTGGTGGCCAGAATACCCTCATGAAAAAGCTGGAATATTAATAGCCTCTGTGTGTCTGTCTACATATGTTATGTGTCTATGGCATTGAATGTTTGCCATGTATATGTACATTGTAATCTGCCCTGAGTCCCCTGCACGGTGAGGAGCGCAGAATATAAATACAGTAAATAAAATAAAATAAATAATACATGTGTGTATGTATGTGTGTATATGTATGCGTGTATTTGTGTGTGCTTGTGTATGTATGTGTGCATGTGTATATGTATATAAGTGTATGTGTATACGTTTATATGGTTTATTTTGTGGGGTTTTAAATCCGTTCTCCTGGATTTCTTGTGTGTGTTTTAGGGGTGATGGAAACTTGGACTGTTAGGTGTATTGTGTCAAAATTTTGTGTCAATTCATCCAGTGGTTTCTGCATTATGTTTTCCCACAAACAAACATTACATTTATATATACAGATAGATTTTGAAGTGACCATCATACCTGCATCAGGTTAAACCGCGCCACTTCATTGATGGGAGCATCCGAAATAATCCCATACTGCTCGGGATTGACAACCGCTGGGCAAATGAAGCAGGCCAGGAGGAGGTCCGTGCACATGGCCCTCACTTCCCCGACGTCCAGCCTGTCAACGCAGGAGAGGGTCTTGTACATCTGGGACACGATCCAACGCAGGCTGTGGGGGAAGCAGTAGGTGTTCTGCTTGAGGTAGCCAATGAACTTGTTGACCAGGGCCACCAGCTTGGCCTCGTTGGCCTCCACCATCTCCTGGACCTTCTGCCGGAAGCGCTCGGTGCCCTTCTCCCCAAAGAGCTTCTCCTGCTGGGCCGGGGAGAAGCGCTCGGTCAGCTTGTGGGGGTCGGTCTCCAGGTGGTCTTCATCCTCCACCAGCAGCTGCATGATGGGCTCGTGCAGAGTGGCCGTGAGGAAGAGCTTGGCCGAGAAGAGCCCCTCCGAGAAGAGCTTGAAGAGGATGCTGAAGGCGCAGGTGCCTCTCCGCAGCAGCCGCCGGGGGTTGTCGCTCTCCTTGAGCTCAAACTCAATCAGGTAGCGCAAGACCTGGAGGAGGTAGCTTTCGTCTTCCGGCATGATGCAGTTGCCGTAGATGGAGGTGAAAACGGTATGAATGACGCTCTGGGTGTTCTCCTGGTTGAGCTTCTCGCCAGCCACCAGGCAGGAGGCGATGAGGCGCGGGTTCTCGCGCAGGCGGTTGAGGAACTCCCCATAGGCCGTCTCTTGGAAGCCCAACTGCTTGTAGCCATCCACAAACTGCGTGTCTTCCAAGACTTTTGCATGTTGGCAACATTCAGCCGGGGAGGCTTCGGCGCTGAAGGAAAACAAAATAACGGAGCCTTTAATCGCAACTGAAATGTGGTATTCGCAGAGTTAGTTCACATGACAAACCCAAAGAAAAGCATGTCAAGTACCCCCATATTTACTCAAATCTAATGCTCAACTTTAGAGAAATCACACTGTTTAGCTGGTATCGCACCACCTGATATCCTCTGGAAAGTAGCAACCAGCAATGAATGGACCAAGGCACCAGGACTGTGGAGCAGCAGGCTGGGAATCAGCTGCATTAAGATCACTACTGACCGAAAGGTCATGAGTTCGAAGCCAACCCGGGTTGGAGTGAGCTTCCGACCAATTTGTGTAGCTCTCTGTCGACCATTGCAGCCCAAAAGACAGTTGCATCTGTCGAGTAGGAAATTTAGGTACCGCTTATGCATGGAGGCAAATTTAACTAATTGACGAGGCCATAAAAATCTCCAGCAAACATGCAAAGAATGAGGAAGTACTTCAGCAGTGTCACAAATGGTCAGTGAAGGGACAGCTCCCCTGGAGGCCAGAATAGCCTCAAGAAAAAGCTGGAATGTTAAATAGCCTCTATGTGTCTGTCTATCTATGTTGTGTTTCTATGGCATTGAATGTTTGCCATGTATATGTACATTGTAATCCGCCCTGAGTCCCCTGCGGGGTGAGAAGGCTGGAATATAAATACTGTAAATAAAATAAATAAATAAAGCTAAATTACCTTCCCAAAATTAAAATGTACATTAGATTTGCATATTATGTCAAGCTGCTATGAGTCCCCTTTGGGGAGATAAAGCAGGGTATTAATAACAATAATGTAATCTTAGTTTATAATAATTATAATATTAATATACTTTATTTATATTCCACTCTATCTCCCCCAAGGGGATTACATAATACATACGTGGGGTTGCCTTTGGAGACGGTCCGGAAGCTTCAACTAGTCCAACGAACGGCAGCCAGGTTGTTAACAGGAGTGGCGCTCAGGGAGCACTGGCTGCCAGTTTGCTACCGGGCTCAATTCAAAGTGCTGGCTTTGGCCTATAAAGCTCTAAAAGGTTCTGGCCCCACTTACCTGTCCGGACATATCTCCCCTTATGAACCACTGAGTACTTTAAGATCATCTGGGGAGCCCTGCTCTCGGTCCCGCCTTCGTCACAAACACGTTTCACGGGGACGAAAGATAGGGCCTTCTCAGTGGTGGCCCTTCAGCTATGGAACACCCTCCCTAGGGAGATCAGATCTGCTCCCTCCCTCTTGACGTTTCGGAGGCAAGTTAAAACGTGGCTGTTCGAGCAAGCGTTTACAAATACAGAGTAGCTAATATAGGAAATCGAATGACCTGACAATGTAAGTGGACAATGCTTGAGAATAATGAGACGCTGATTATGTTGTTTTTACTGCTTTTGTGATGTTTTATACTGTTTAATGTTTTTTATCTATATTATGTTTTATGTATATTGATTTGTTGGAAACCGCCTTGAGTTGCCAACTGGCTGAAAAAGGCGGTATACAAATACAGTAAATAAATAAATAAACACCGAGAACTGAGAAGCCCTGGCCTTTGAGCGCTCCAGCTGGAGGTCAGCTGTGACCAGCAGTGCTGTAGAATTTGAAGAGGCACGAATGGAGGGCGAAAGAGAGAAACATGCCAAGAGGAAGGCGTGTCAAGCCAACCGCCTTCCATCTGGAAACCAATGCCTCGACTGCAGGAGAACATGCAGGTCAAGTATAGGGCTCCACAGTCACCTACGGACCCACCAGTACACTGATCTTGGAAGACTATCCTACTCAGACAACGAGGGATCACCTAAGTAAGTAAGTCCATGGACGCCTGATTTTGCTGGCATGTTTTCAAGGGGCGCCTTTTACCTCCCCACCGAAGCATTCCATCTCCTGTGTCAAATGTTTTGTCCGACTTGTATTATTATAGCTATGGTGTATTATCTATTCACAGCTTCCCTATCTATTTTAGAGGAGGAGGGAAGGCATTTCGAAGGCCCCGTTTATTACCTTGTTATGATGAGTCGGTCCAAGTTAATCCTCTGCTGCTTGGAGATCCATGCCGTGCGGTACAGCTTTTCCGCCGTCTTCAGCACTTCCGCATTCAGCCGCTGGATAAGTTGCTTTTCCGAATTCACATACAGCCGTTCCTGCTTGAGGTGATGCGCCAACGTGTGGATGTCCAGCTTCACCATCTTTGAGGAGGGGCAGCAGGACGGTGGGTCGCTCACTGCAAACGGAAAGAAAGGGAAGATTGACTGTTGCATTTCCTTCCAAAGATTCACTGAACTCACCCTTCTTCACCTTCGACAGAGGATAGAAAATTATTTATCCCACCATTAGTGGCAATTGATCCTGTTTAGTTTTCTTTCAATGCATCTGGAAAGCCCCATTCTATCTATCACCATTTTAAAACCTATGTTCAGTTTTAATGGTGAGGAATGTTACAATAATAATAATAATTACTATTATTATTAATACCCCGCTACCATCTCCCCAAGGGGTTCGGTGCGGCTTACATGAGGCCGACCCCATAGAACAACCATAATAAAATCAATAACAAAACATCAATACAAAACAATCAAAATAAATCTCATAAACAAAAAATCTATATAAATAAAAATGTAATTTTAGTTTGTGGTATTAACAGAACTCAAATAGCACTGGACGAATTGACACCAAATTTGGACACAAGACACCTAGCAACCCAATGTATGTCCTTCATTCAAAAAATTGATTTTGTCATTTGGGAGTTGTAGTTGCTGGGATTTATAGTTCACCTACAATCAAAGAGCATTCTGAACCCCACCAACGATGGAACTGAACCAAACTTGTCACACAGTTCTCCCATGACCAACAGAAAATACTGGATGGGTTTGGTGGGCAGTGTCCTTTGGTTTTGGAGTTGTAGTTCACTACATCCAGAGATCACTGTGGACTCAAACAATGATGGATCTGGACCAAATTCTACATAAATACTCAATATGCCCAAATGTGAGCACTGGTGGAGTTTGGGGAAAATAGAATCTTGACATTCAAGAGTTGTAGTTGCTGGGATTTATAGTTCACCTACAATCACAGAGCATTCTGAACCCTACCAATGAGAGAATTGGGCCAAACCTCCCACACAGAACCCCCATGTGGGCCACAGCAACGCGTGGCAGGGGACGGCTAGTAAACAATAAACAGCAACAGTAACAACAAGCATTTAAGAACCATGGCTGGGCCAAATGTGATAATTAAAAATTAAAAAATAATGCTGGGCATGAACAAGGTAATATACTGGGATAGAATTTTCGGCGAGAGATGAGGCCAGCAAACAATCCTAAATCAATGATAAAGTGCATTTAGAGGACCTATTGCGGAGAGTATTTCCTTATTCTGGGAAGGCACATGGAGCAACCACGTTTTCAGGCTCCTCCTAAAGACTGCCAAAGTTGGCATGCCTGATGTCCTTGGGCAGTGAGTTCCAGAGTCGAGGGGCCACCACCGAGAGGGCCCTCTCCCTCGTCCCAACCAATCGCGCCTGCGATGGAGGTGGGAGCGCGAGCAGGGCCTCCCCAGATGATCGAAGGGATCGTGTGGGTTCATACACAGAAATGCGGTCACGCAGGTAGGCGGGTCCCAAACCGTTCAGGGCTTTGTAGGTATTATTGTTTTGTTGGAGTATATTCTTCTTCTTTCTTGAAGGGTAAACCACTTTGTTTATTTCTTTTTTAAAAGGAAAGCTAAATTCAGGTATTAAACTAAAACTAAACTCATTAAGTCAGAAAACCTACAGGAACAGAGGTTTCTAGCATATGAATTCCCCCCTTTTGAATTCCTTCCTGTTTCAGTACCTGAAACAAGTACGCCTTTCAAAAGCGAAAACCGCTATCTTTCGGTTAGTCGGCCAAAGACTTTGCCCCATGCTTTCAAAGAGGCCCTGTTTTGGAACAAGAACGGCATGCAAATGCTTACTGTCTATTTTCCCACCGCCATGTTTTGAGCTTCACAAAGGAACAATTTAGGTTTTCCAAAAAAAGAAAAAAAAGAAAACCATTTGCATTTTACGGCTATTCACACCATACGCATTTGCACAACGCAGTGTGGGATGATTTTATTCATTTCAATAGAGGTTACAAACCACTTCCACAATTTGTTTTGGTCTTCATCTCTTAGCAGTATGAGCCACGAGGCCAAAGATTTATTTTAAAAATGTTGGTATATGTCATACACCAGAGAGGAACACCTCTCACCTTAAATAACACACCAGCTTGGTAAAATCAGCAAGCAGTTTATTGTAGAATATATATAGGCAAAGCAATTTAAAAAATCGCAAAACAGTAAAAGTTCAACATCCAAAATAGTCCATAAGCTTCAAAGAGAAACAAGATCCATTAGTACAGGGGTCCTCAAACTAAGGCCCGGGGCCGGATACGGCCCTCTAAGGTCATTCACCCAGCCCTCACTCAGGGTCAACCTAAGTCTGAAATGACTTGAAAGCACACAACAACAACAACAACAACAATCCTATCTCATCAGCCAAAAGCAGGGCCACACTTCCCATTGAAATACTAATAAGTTTATATTTGTTAAAATTGTTCCTCATTTTAATTATTGTATTGTTTTTAAGTGTCTTTTGCATTACAAATAAGATATATGCAGTGTGTATAGGAATTAATTCATGTTTTTTTCAAATTATAATCCGGCTCTCCAACAGTTTGAGGGACTGTGGCCTGGCCCTCTGTTTAAGAAGTTTGTGGACCCCTGCATTAGTATATGGAAATCCATGAAGCAAGGCACTTGAAACCATGAAACAAAACAGCAGGAAAATTCCATAGGCAAAAGTTAGGCTTGGCAAAAACTTGGTACATGAAACTCAGAGCACTTGGAAGCAAGATCATGATAAATAACAACATTGACTCATCTGAGGCAACTATCTCCCATGAATCATTATAAACCTTTTCCAGTACCCAAAACTTCTTTCTTTCCCACCAGATAATGGTTTGTTTTTTTTTTTTTTTTGTTGTAGAGGAACTGAACGCCTCAGTCTCTGAAAGCTCTGCCTGTTTTACTCACGGGAGCTGGTTACAGAGAGCGGTCATCACCTATAAAGCCCTAAACGGTTCGGGACCTGCTTATCTTCACGATTGCATCTTCCCCTATGAACCAGTGTGTACCTTGAGATCTTCTGGGGAGGCACTGCTCTCTCTCCCCCTGCCGTCACATGCACGGTTGGTGAGGACGAGGGAGAGAGCCTTCTCGGTGGTGGCCCCCTGGCTCTAGAACTCCCTCCCTAGGGAGATCAGACAGACTCCCAACTTGTCCTCCTTTCGGAGTCAACTAAAAACCTGGATGTTCCGGTGCGCTTTTGACTGAGCAGCTCACCAGTAACTTTCTTGTCCCTACTTGAAGTTCTGCACTTACACCGGCCCACATTTTACACTGGCATACGTCCTACCTCAACATGTCTTTGACAGTATTTCCTGCCCAGTTTACTGTATTGTTGCACTTTCCTGCACTCCTGTAAAAATGTATTGCATTCATTGAATCTGTACCTCAGCTATGTTTCTTTCAGCCGTACTGTTTTTATATTGCTTTCAATTGTGTTGTTATTTGTTTTATCTGATGTTTTAATTGGTTAAAGTGTTCTACATGTGTGTTTTAATTGTAATCTTGGGCGTGTCCCTTGTAAGCCGCCTTGAATCTTCTAGGGAAGATGGTTGCCGGGGTATAAAAATAAAATAATACTTTTTCTCTTTTCCTCTGTTTTTCTCTGTTTTCCTTTTTCTATTTTTCTCTTCCCACTTTCCTATCATCTCATCACAAATGTTTCCACCCACTTTCACTGTAAATATCACAAGAAAACGCACAATAATAATAATAATAATAATAATATTTACTAAAACTTTGCTTTCTGTCCAGGGTTTCACTATCTTCTCCCTCATTAACTCCTGCACCTGATAACTCAATCTCAGCATCATTTTCAGACAGTTGTTCTGAGAAAAGCGGTGAAAGGTCTCTCCCAGGAATGTGGCCTTGCTCAGGCCTCTCTTCTGAACTTAACTCAGACCTGAACAAACTCTCATCCCCAGACCCATCATCAGGAACACCACCCCTATTCCCATCATGAACATCAACATGAACATCACACACTAACACAACAGTACAACAGAGAGAGCTAAGGGATCCCAACCCAATTTACAGGATGTAGAACATGTTGAGGTGCCTTTGTTGCCTTGAATCAAAAATGCCTTTTCAAGTCCTAGTTTGGGTGCTGTCATCTTTCTCCCTTCCCTTGCATTTTAACCTATGTTTATCTCCCCTTTTTACCTGCAGGCTCCATGTCCGACTTCAGAATAGCAAGACCAATCCTGGCCAAAAAGCCACTGCTAAATAAATCGCAGATGCATGGAGACACTTAGAAAAAACTTTCTGCATGAATAAAAGCGATACTTGAATTCAGTGAAATGGGAAGCCTCCAGCGAAACCTGCTTTCAAGAGATGACTGTGCGTCAGTCTCACTTTCACCACTGTCTAAGCAGAAACCAAAAGTACAGCACACTTTTCCTCTGGAAGGCCCTCATGTCAACATGAATCACCGCTATGAAAGTCAATGGACGTCCCTTCCTTCCTTCATCTGGAGGAAATCTGACACATCATTGACATGATGTACTGGGAAAACTGTTGTTGACCCATACTCTTTGTTTTTAAGAGACAGAGGCTTTTCTTCTCATGTAACCCACCTAGTTTCCATCCTAAGCTCTGCAAAAACGAGCTTCCCCCTCTCACTTCTCTGCATGCAATTCCTGGCTTAAATGTCAGGCTAATATATCCATTTTGACAGTTCTGCGTGAAAAAAGGATGTTTTCGCTGCAACACATCAAAAGGGATTTCTGTATTTAGAAATCAAAGTGGCAAAATGGGACAGCTCTGGTTTGTCAGACTCTCTCCCTTTGTCAATCCAATGGAAGCAAAATTGGCTGGTGGTTTATATAGACACAGTGAAGGCATTTGGGAGTTGTAGTTGCTGGGATTTATAGTACACCTACAATCAAAGTGCATTCTGAACTCCACCAATGATGGAATTGAACCAAACTTGGCACACAGTTCTCCCATGACCAACAGAAAATACTGGAAGGGTTTGGTGGGCAGTGTCCTTTGGTTTTGGAATTGTAGTTCACCTACTGTGGACTCAAACAATGATAGATCTGGACCAATCTCTACATGAATACTCAATATGCCCAAATGTGAACACTGGTAGAGTTTGGGGGAAATAAAATCTTGACATTTGGGAGTTGTAGTTGCTGGGATTTATAGTTCACCTACAATCACAGAGCATTCTGAACCCCATCAACAATAGAATTGGGCCAAACCTCCCACACAGAACCCCCATGTGGGCCACAGCAAAATCACTGGACGAATTGACACCAAATTTGGACACAATACATCTATCAGGCAAACGAAGCACAATGGAGGACCTTCTTGCAGCAACACCAGAAGCACTCCAAGGGGCCAGCTACTGGTCAAAGGACGTTTAATCAACTACCAAACTCACAAATTTTGTATGTTGTCTGTTTGTTTGCTTTGTTCTGTTAGTAATGTAATATAATTGACTGGTTGCCCTGACACGACAAATAAATAAAATAAATAAATAGGCAAACGAGTGACCATCACTCACAAACACACTGAAAAACACAGCAGAAGAAACTAACAAAGCCAAAAAACAAAAATTTCATTACAACGTATGCGCAAAACCACATATATATATGCAAACACACATATACACAATTATATTCACACACAAAACAGATATACACAGACTGGGCCACAGCAACGTGTGGCAGGGGACGGCTAGTCTATATAAATAAAAATGTAATGTTCATTTGTGGGATTAACAGAACTCAAAAACCATTGGACGAATTGACACTAAATTTGGACACAAGACACTTAACAACCCAATGTATGTCCTTCACTCAAAAAAAAAATGATTTTGTCATTTGGGAGTTGTAGTTGCTGGGATTTATAGTTCACCTACAATCAAAGAGCATTCTGAACTCCACCAATGATGGAACTGAACCAATCTTGGGACACAGAACTCCCATGACCAACAGAAAATACTAGAAGGGTTTGGTGAGCATTGACCTTGAGTCTGGGAGTTGTAGTTTACCTACATCCAGAGAGCACTGTGGACTCAAACAATGATGGATCTGGACCAAACTTGGCACGAATATTCCATTGGGTTGTTAGGTGTCTTGTGTCCAAATTTAGTGTCAATTCATCCAGTGGTTTTTGAGTTCTGTTAATCCCACAAACGAACATTACATTTTTATTTATATAGATATGTGTGTGTATGTTTTGGATAGCATAGGCTAGGGTTAACACTTCTGTGACATTTGTTTTGTTGCCTGTGCCTCTGTTCAGAAGATTTCACCTCACTTTGTGTCCCTGTGATAGTGTGGATTTTGAACATTTGCCTTGTTGTGGGAACACATTTTCCCCATGATAATAACTCTTCCAGGATATCTAATCCTTCCAAGGGGAAGATTTCCATCACTTCCTGTTCTTAACTTTGAGTCAGATGTCTGTAACTTGGCAAGTGCCCGTAAATGCCTGCAATACACTCACATTCATCCCTTGTTATCTTTTCCTCCTATACATTCCAGTGTTTGCTATCAGATCTTATAACATTGGAAAAAAAACAGTCTTCAGACAAGACATACAAAGTCAAAGATAAGGAGAAAGTAGTTCATGATTTTCCTGCAGAACAGCAAAACATTCTGACTTCCGATTTATGACTCTTAAAGAGGTCACACACAAAATAAACAGAAATGCCCTCCAATTTTTGTTATCTGGCTTGATCTAAAGGTAGGATGGCCCATTTCCTCATCTAAGGCCCTTGCAGTGTGACTTAGGCCCCTTCTATACTGCCATGTAAAATCCAGATTATCTGCTTTGAACTGGATTATATGGCTGTGTAGACTCATATAATCCAGTTCAGAGAACATCATGTGGATTATCTGTTTTGGCAGATAGAATCACACGACTGGAAGGGCCGCCCAGCTCATCCATTCTGCCAAACAGGAAGACACAATCCAAGCCCTCCCAACAGATGGCCATCCCCTCTCCTCCAGAGAAGAAGACTCCATCTTTCCTTCCACAAGAAACATCTCAAAGGCCCTATCTATACTACCATGTAATCCTGTTACTAAATCCAGATTACATGCTTTGAACTGGATTCTATGGCAGTCTCCAAAGCATATAATCAGGATTCAGACAATGGATGATAATACAGTGAAGACTCATATAACCCAATTCAAAGCAGATAATCAGGATTCAGATTCTGGATGATATGGCAGTTTAGACTCATAAATAATTATGAAATAGGAAGAATTAACACAGAATGGCTAGACAATGCTGCTGGATAATTATTTTAACAGGACGACACTGGTAATTATATGTTTTTAATGGTTTAATATGGTATTTATAATATTAGGTTGAATGGATGATATAGAAGTGTAGACTCATATAACCCAGCTGAAAGCACACAGTGTAGACTCAACCCAGTTCAAAACACATAGGATTCAAAAACTGGATGATATAGCAGTGTAGACTCATATAACCCAGTTCAAAGCACATAGGATTCAGAACCTGGATGATATAGCAGTGTAGACTCATATAACCCAGTTCAAAGCACATAGGATTCAGAAACTGGATGATATAGCAGTGTAGACTCATATAACCCAGCTCAAAGCACATAGGATTCAGAAACTGGATGATATAGCAGTGTGGACTCATATAACCCAGTTCAAAGCACACAGGATTCAGAAACTGGATAATATAGCTGTGTAGACTCATATAACCCAGCTCAAAGCACGTAGGATTCATAAACTGGATGATATAGCAGTGTAGACTCATATAACTCAGTTCAAAGCACATAGGATTCAGAAACTGGATGATATAGCAGTGTAGACTCATATAACCCAGCTCAAAACACATAGGATTCAGAAACTGGATGATATAGCACTGTAGACTCATATAACCCAGCTCAAAACACATAGGATTCAGAAACTTGATAATATAGCAGTGCAGACTCATATCACCCAATTCAAGACACACAAGATTCAGAAACTGCATTATATGGCAGTGTAGACTCATATAACCCAATTCAAAGCACACAGGATTCAGAAACTGGATGATACAGCACTGTAGACTCATATAACCCAGTTCAAGGCACATAGAATTCAGAAACTGGATGATATAGCACTGTAGACTCATATCACCCAATTCAAGACACACAAGATTCAGAAACTGCATTATATGGCAGTGTAGACTCATATAACCCAATTCAAAGCACACAGGATTCAGAAACTGGATGATATAGCACTGTAGACTCATATCACCCAGTTCAAGGCACATAGGATTCAGAAACTGCATTATATGGCAGTGTAGACTCATATAACCCAATTCAAAGCACACAGGATTCAGAAACTGGATGATATAGCACTGTAGACTCATATCACCCAATTCAAGACACACAAGATTCAGAAACTGCACTATATGGCAGTGTAGACTCATATAACCCAATTCAAAGCACACAGGATTCAGAAACTGGATGATATAGCACTGTAGACTCATATAACCCAGTTCAAGGCACATAGGATTCAGAAACTGCATTATATGGCAGCGTAGACTCATATAACCCAATTCAAAGCACACAGGATTCAGAAACTGGATGATATAGCACTGTAGACTCATATCACCCAGTTCAAGGCACATAGGATTCAGAAACTGCATTATATGGCAGCGTAGACTCATATAACCCAATTCAAAGCACACAGGATTCAGAAACTGGATGATATAGCACTGTAGACTCATATCACCCAGTTCAAGGCACATAGGATTCAGAAACTGCATTATATGGCAGTGTAGACTCATATAACCCAGCTCAAAGTACATAGGATTCAGATAAAGCAGTGTAGACTCATATAATCCAGTTCAAGGAACATAGGATTCAGAAACTGCATTATATGACAGTGTAGACTCATATAACCCAGCTCAAAGTACATAGGATTCAGATAAAGCAGTGTAGATTCATATAACCCAGTTCAAGGCACATAGGATTCAGAAACTGCATTATATGGCAGTGTAGACTCATATAACCCAGCTCAAAGTACATAGGATTCAGATAAAGCAGTGTAGATTCATATAACCCAGTTCAAGGCACATAGGATTCAGAAACTGCATTATATGGCAGTGTAGACTCATATAATTCAGTTCAAAGCACATACAATTCAGAAACTGGATGATATAGCACTGTAGACTCATATCACCCAGTTCAAGGCACATAGGATTCAGAAACTGCATTATATGGCAGTGTAGACTCATATAACCCAGCTCAAAGTACATAGGATTCAGATAAAGCAGTGTAGACTCATATAATCCAGTTCAAGGAACATAGGATTCAGAAACTGCATTATATGGCAGTGTAGACTCATATAACCCAGCTCAAAGTACATAGGATTCAGATAAAGCAGTGTAGATTCATATAACCCAGTTCAAGGCACATTGGATTCAGAAACTGCATTATATGGCAGTGTAGACTCATATAATTCAGTTCAAAGCACATACAATTCAGAAACTGGATGATATAGCAGTGTAGACTCATATAACCCAGCTCAAAATATCCAGGGGCCCTTCCACCCAGAATGTCAAGGCAGATAATCCTCAATATCTGCTTTGAACCGGGTTATCCGAGTCCACACTGCTATATAACGCAGTTCAACACTGATAATGTGGGATTTTATTCAGGTGTGTGGAAGGGGCACAGAAATAAGGGTCAAACGACAATTCCCAGGCTTCCCTTGCTTGTAGATCAGGCCTGGGCCAACTTGGGTCCTCCAGGTGTTTTGGACTACAACTCCCACAATTCCTAACAGCCGGTAGGCTGTTAGGAATTGTGGGAGTTGTAGTCCAAAACACCTGGAGGGCCCAAGTTGGCCCAGGCCTGGTATAAATACCCAACTAAAGGCCGAGGCCTAGCTGCCTCAGTGAAGGGACCCACCTGCGAGGCGAGGCCTCCGCTTCCGCCGCTTCTTCTCTTCTGGGCCTTGAGCCCCGCCCCTACCCTGGCCACGCCCCCTTACGCACTCCGCTGCGCATGCGTCGGGACGGCGGCCGAAGAGGGGGAAGAGGGCGGGGCTTGGCTTTCGCTGGTTCCAAGGAGGGAGAGGGAGAGGCGCATGCGCGGGACTTTGCAGCCAACCCAACGCGTTTCTGACAAGTTTGTCCTTCCAGAAGGTGGCCGTTGTTTAGAGATGGATGGGAGTTGGAGTCCAAAACAGCTGGAGGGCCCAAGTTGGCCCAGGCCTGATCTAGATAAATAGAAGATAAATGGATAGATAGATAGATGAATGGAGTGGGTGGAAGATAGATAGATAGATAGATAGATAGATAGGTAGGTAGGTAGATAGATAGATAGATAGATGGATGGATAAATAATAATAATTTATTTATTTCTATTTATATAAATAGATGGATGGATGGGTCATAATAATAAGACTTGATAGATAGATGGATGAATAATAATAATAATAATAATAATAATTTATTTAAATGTATATAGATGGGTAATAATACTTTATAGATGGATGGATGAGTAATATTTATTTATTCATTCATATTTATATAAATGGATGGATGGGTCATAATAATAAGACTTGATAGATGGATGGATGGAAGATAGATGGATGAAGTGATGGATGGATGGAAGGAAGATTCATAATAATAATAATAATATATTTAAATTATAGGTGGATCGGTAATAATAATAAGATTTTATAGATTGATGGGTGGAAGATAGATGGTTGGATGAATAATAATTATTTATATTTATATACATAGATCAATGGATAGATGGATGGATGGGTCATAAGACTTGATAGATAGATGGTTGGATGGAAGATAGATGGATGGATTGTTCGATGGATAGATGGATGAATTGATGAATGGATGGAGGATGAATGCTAATAATAATTTATTTGAATTTGTATAGATGGACGGTAATAATAATAAGACTTTATAGATGGATAGATGGATAAATAATTATTATTTAGTTATATTTATATAAATAGATGGATGGATAAATGGATGGATGGGTCATGGATAGATAGATAGATAGATGAATTGATTGATGGATGGAAGATGGATTAATAAAAATAATAATTTCTTTAAATTATAGATGGAACAGTAATAATAAGACTTTATAGATGGATGGATGGATAATAATTATTTCTATACAAATAGATGGATGGATAGATGGGTCATAATAATAAGATAAATAGCTGGATGGAAGATGGATTGTTAGATTAATTGATGGATGGATCGATGAATAATATAGATGGATCGGTAATAATAATAAGACTTTATACATGGATGGAAGACAGATGGATGGATGAATAATAATTATTTATTTATATTTATATAAATAGATGGATGGATAAATGGGTCATAATAATATGACTTGATCGATGGATGGATGGATGGATGGAAGATGGATGGATGGTTAGATGGATGAATAATAATAACTTATTTAAATTTATATAGATGGATCTGTAATAATAATAAGACGTCATTTATAGATAGATGGATGGAAGAAGAAGAACTTTATTTTTCTACCCCGCCTCCATCTCCCCAAAGGGACCCGGGGCAACTAACCCTAACATACAATTAAAACAAGGCAAATAAAAAATTAAAACAATGTATAACTGACATTAAAAAAACAAGACATCATAAGCAACAACCAGAAATACTCTCAAGTCTCATTTTGGGGAGGACTGGTGTACAGACATGTTAGAGGATAGGCTGGCCAAAGGTAGATAGAACATATCGCAGCAAAGGAATAGAGTAATTATAATAGGATTATTTTAATTTAAGGTGCAGTAATGAAATACAGGAACTTGATTCAAGGCCATGGTTAAGGACCATGTTTGATGGATGGATGGATGGATGGATAGGTGGATAGATGGATGGAAGATAGAAGGGGGGTGGATAGATACATGAATGGAAGATAGATAGGTGGATGAGTGATAATAATTTATTTATATAGATGGAAGGATAACAATAATAAGACTTTAACCCCAGGACTGTAATTCTCAAAACCTTTAATGACTGCTAAATCAATTTATCTCATGGGCATCTATTTCCAAAAGTTGGGAGTGATTATTTCAACTTCTTGTGTTAGGACTTCTTGTTCTAGTTCATATTTCTGTAGCTTCATCCCACTTCATATATGTTTTCCTGATTAAATCTTAATAAATCAAAGGATTTTATGCTCAGTTAACTCTAGAACGGTGAGGTCCTTTGCCTGCGTTAATATCAGGAAGCTTGAGGAAAGGATATGGTGCAATACTGAGAAAGACAAATGGTGACTCACAAAGCCAAGATGATTGTCAACTGAATTTCTGGAGGAAAAGAAGTACAAGCAGTTGATAGAATGGTTTTATATATATATATACACACACACGTATATGCACACATATACACATATGCATAATAAATGTAATACAATATGATATATCAATATCTATCTATATATATATGTATACAGGGTGAGGCAGTATAACTTCATTTTTTAAAATGCGCGCCATTCAGTCAGTTGAAGACGTAGCGGAGCGCTAGTAGTCTTGTTCGAGAGGCGGGAGTATAAAGTTTTGTCCTGACACAGTTCATTCGCCATCATGCGTTGGAACAGTGAGGAGCGTGCTTTTGCCGTTGAGGCCTACTTTTCGAGCAGATTTGGAGTGGCCGGCCCGCTCTCCAGATTTGGCCCCTTGTGATTTTTTTCTATGGGTTTTTTTGAAATCCTGTGTTTATGTGAACCGTCCAAGGACCCTACAAGATTTGAAGACCAACATCCAGGAAGAAATTGCCAACACAACTCCTGCTATGATTGAGAGTCATGACAAACGCCAGAAATCAGGTTACTTAGTGTATGGAGAATGGGGGACGTCACCTACCTAATTTGATCTTCAAAACTACGTAAAACAAAACTTTTGGTATGTGCCTACATTATAAAAAAAATCAGATTCATACAATGGGTTTTATTAAGTTTTGAAAAAAGGAAGTTATGCTGCCTCACCCTGTATATCGGTATTAATATATATTATACATGTATAGCTAATATATAATAAACCACAATATATACACTCCATATGTGTATATGCGTGTGTCTATATAAACACATATAAAATGTCATATATAATATATATAATACAAAAATATATAATGTACATACATGTATATATAACAAACCACTATATATACATTATACACACATATATACACAAACTCTATATATGGGTTTATCATGAAAATTTAAATATATTATGGTTTAATATAGGGAAATAGTTGTATTTGTATATATTGATACATAGATGTATAGCGTAATATATATGCATGCACTTATATATATACATATAAGTTTAACAGTATATACTTTCATCACACATGATATATAAATACCGATAATGGTATGTGTGTGTGTGTGTAGATATATATATATATATATATATATATATTAGCTTATTATATGAAAAGTTAAATGTATGTAATGGTTTTGTTATAAGGTTTATTTGTATAACACAACACAGATACATATATGTAGTGTTAAAGTTGTATCTCTGTGTTGTTTTGTATAACATGAAACATTATTATTAATATATATAATGGTTTATTATATGAAAAGTTACACGTGTATATATATGTGTGTGTGTGTGTATTTATATATGTGTATATATTTTGTGTGTGTGTGTGTGTGTGTGTGTATATATATATATATATATCCAGGTTTCATGGGGCCATCAGGTCCCATGCGTGTTATGAAAGTCTTTTGCGAAGATGAGTGACCCATTAAGGTGGGTCGGGCACTCACAATGCCCATGTCCATTGTGTTCTACACATATCATTGTCCAAAGTGATGGAATTAGTAAATCCAATCATGGGAAGTCAAAACTTTATTATAAAGTAGTACATCCAATTGCAGCTTTGCTTACTTAGGCTATTCCTCGTTGTCCAAGTAGGATAGTCTTCCAGAATCAGTGTACTTACTTTACTTATTTACTTACTTACTTATTTAGGCGATCCCTCATAGTCCGAGGATGATGGTCCTTCAAGTTCGTTGTCCTGGCGGTGGGTCCGTAGGTGGCTGTGGAGCCCTATTCTTGATCTGCATCTTCTTCCGCAGAGAGGGCATTGGTTTCCAGGTGGTCTCTGTCGGGGTTGGCCTGACGCGTCTTCCTCTTGGCACGTTTCTCTCTTTCGCCCTCTATTCGTGCTTCTTCAAATTCTGCAGCACTTCTGGCCGCAGCTGACCTCCAGTCGGAGCACTCAAGGGCCAGGGCTTCCCAGTTCTCAGTGTCTATTCCACAGTTTTTGAGGTTGGCTTTGAGCCCGTCTTTAAATCTCTTTTCCTGTCCACCAACATTCCGTTTTCCATTCTTGAGTTCGGAGTAGAGCAACCGCTTTGGGAGACAGTGGTCGGGCATTCAGACAAGGGGGCCAGTCCAGCTGAGTTGATGGCGGAGGACCATCGCTTCAATGCTGGTGGTCTTTGCATCTTCCAGCACGCTGACATTGTCCGCTTGTCTACCCAAGAGATTTGCAGGATTTTCCAGAGGCAGCGCTGATGGAATTGTTCCAGGAGCTGAGTGTGACATCTGTAGACAGTCCACGTTTCGCAGGCATATAACAGGGTTTGGAGGACAATAGCTTTATAGACAAGCACCTTGGTCTCTGTATGGATGTCCCAGACCTGAAACACTCTCTGCTTCATTTGGAAAAATGCTGCCCTTGCAGAGCTCAGGCGGTGTTGTATTTCTGTGTCAATGTTGACTTGGATGGAGAGGTGGCTGCCAAGGGAGTGCAAATAATAATAATAATAATAATAAACTTTATTTATACGCCGCCACCATCTCCCCCAACGGGGACTTGGGGCGGCTTACATGAGGCCAGAACTTCCTGACTGTGAGAGCCGTTCAGCAGTGGAACTCTCTGCCCCAGAGTGTGGTGGAGGCTCCTTCTTTGGAAGCTTTTAAACAGAGGCTGGATGGCCATCTGTCAGGGGTGATTTGAATGCAACATTCCTGCTTCTTGGCAGGGGGTTGGACTGGATGGCCCATGAGGTCTCTTCCAACTCTTTGATTCTATGATTCTAGGCGCAAATAGTCCTATATGCAATTTTATCTGTATGGTCTCAAAATGTATAAGGAAATCACTTTCTCAGGCTTCAAAAAGCCTTGGCGCCTGGCTAGGCCTGGTAACCATGGCAACTTCCAGAAGGATTCATCCTAAGCCTTTTCAACGCCGTGTCACCTCCCAGCCAATGGGCTCTTTCCGCTTGGCCACAGCGCGGGCTGTGATTGGTCCGCGGGGCCGGTTGGGTGGACCAATCAGTAGCGCGGAGGTTAAGCGGAAAGAAGGTAAGGCAAAGAAGAAAAGGGGAGAAAGGCCCGACGGCGAAGCACGCGACGGGTGCGTGACGTCACTACGCAAGCGGACCAATCGGGGCCGGCCAGCTAGGAAGGAAGCAACCAATCGGGAAGCTCCAGCGAGGAAAAACCGACCAACCACAGCCATCCACGCAAGGGAGCGGGCGACTATATAAGGCCGCACGAGCGGCTGGGCCTAGACACTCTTGAGAAGCCTGAGAGGAAGGAATTTAGTTTGTCGCGTGTTAGAAACGTCGTTACCAGTGTGGACGGCTGTAGCTGATTAATAGAGGTGAGCCTCTTAACGAACCACGCCTTGTTACTAATTGTGGTAAACTATTAAATGCTATTATTCCTATATATATCCATTTATGTATATATGTAACTTGCTAGTTGTAGTTTAAGCCTGGAGTCTTAACATGAATGAATTATCTCTCTGTATATGTTTATATATATCTATATGTGTGTATATATAGACATATATATAGTGTATATATGCTATTATGTATTCATAGCTGTTGCAAATAGTTGTATGTGTGTATTAGTAATCTATAAGCCTATCCAACGTTAATTAATTATGTATCTATATATATATTGGCATACGAATAGGAATATGAGTTAACCCTATCATAGAGTATGAGCTAAGCCTATCATCTCAACTCCTATGTGAATCTATATATATTTCTATAGGAATAGTGTATAACCTTGTAAGCCTATCATCTCAACACTAATAAACTGTGAATTCCTATATATTTCTATAGGAATAGTATATAATCTATAAGCCTATCATTGAACATTAATGTGTGTAAATATAATAGTATAGTAATATATTTATAGATGCTGAAAAATGTTTTTATTAGCAAGTGTATAATCTATGAGCCTAAAATCTAAATATTGATAAACTATCTATATATATATAGTTATAATGTATAATCTATAAGTTTTTCTAAACATTAATAAATGATGTCTTTGTAAATATAATAGTTTGTATCTATATATATATATTTCTATATAGTAATATTGTATGTTTATTGATGTTAGAAATAGTACTTGTGTGTATTAGTGATAGTGTATAATCTATAAGCCTATCATCTAAACATTAATAAATGTGTGTTTATCTCCTTATATATATTTCTATATAATATTACATTATAAATGTTGCAAATAGTAGTTGTATGTGTATTAGTAAAGGCATATAATCTAAACAGGTTGAGAACCACTTCTCTAAATACTAATAATACATGGTTTATTTTATGTCTAAAGCATTGCATAAATTTGTCCATTTGTGGAGGGAAGAAACACACCTCCAGGTTAAGATGTTGTAAAGGAATGCTTTTGAGTTGGAAAGATTGGCTTTTTGCAAGAAACTTGCCCAGAGGTCTGGAGGAGGCTCTTTTCCAAATCATATGGTTACACTTTGGGAGATAGGGCCCAAGTCTCAATGTAAGACTTAGCAAAATAAAAATCACGTCTGCTCTGAGTCAGTTTTCAACCTGTGTGGCATTGTATGGGCACAGACCATTGCAAAGGTTTCATGGAATTATCAATCAGAGTTGGAAAGAGACGTCGAAGAATTCCCTCTTCTGCCAGGCAGGAAAAGCACAATCAAAACACCCCCAACAGATGGCCATCCAGCCTCTTCAAGGAAGGAACCTTTATTAGATACTGAGATAGAGAGTTCCACTGCTGAACAGCTCTTACAGTCAGGAAGTTCTTCTAAGGTTCAGGTGGAATCTCCTTCCCTGTCATTTGAATCTTTCTACCTCACCTTCCTAGTGAATTTATGCCCCAAAGATGAGCTATTTTTGATACCTAAAGGTTTAGTTTAAGGACCAAATTTGAGGTGCTTTGTAGAGGGACTCCCAAGGCTATACATCTGTGCATTCTCCCATCTTTAAACCAGGATTGCAGGAGCATCTTTCAGGTTTAATATAGCTGCAAAGTCAAATATAGTTGGACAGTGATGGTCCATTCACCTCTGATCACTTCTAACCGTGAAATATCTGAACCAGAAATGGGCATGTGTTCACTTCTAGTCCTATTTTGGGGAGCACTTTCTAATGTCAAAGGTACTGTTCCCTTCATTTGATGGGCTTTGTGCAGCAAATACCCAGTCCCCAAAAAGTTGGTGGTTTTGCCCCATCTATAACAATGTATTTCTGAATAGGACTTGAACTATATGGCCCTTGGGAGCCTATTCCAATTGTTCAACAATCTATGATGTGATGAATGTGTGTCCTTTCCAAGTCGCCTGCTGATCATGACACCTCCATAAATTTCAGAGCACTTCCTCAGAGCCTGCACCATCTGGTATTCCTTGGCAGTTTCCCATCTAAATATTAATCTGATCCAGTTCTGCTCTCAAGGTGTTTAGGGCCTTGTCTGTTAATGGAATGTTTATTTTTTGACTTTGCTCATAATAAGGATAAAAAACAAAACAAATGTGTAAGTGTGAGTAAGCTGTTAAGTCTGTTATAAAAGGATGCCAGAACCATAGAGTGAGAGTGTGTGTTCCTTTTAGTTTTGGACTGCAATTCCCATCAGGTCCAGGAGGTCTACTTGGGGTCGATGGGAGCTGCAGTCCAGCAAAGGTTGGAGGGCTACTTGTTTCTAATCTGTGGTCATGAAAAAAATAGCACTGGCCAATATGCATTTTGGTGCCTTAAACGATAGCCTTGTTTCTGGGTATATTTGTCCTGCTGGTTCCAAAAATGGGACCAGTTTCCCCTCATCCGCTCTAATTTTTGAAATGCAGAACATGCCATCTACCATCTGCTTGCCCATAATAAATCATGATAGTCATATCTAAGAAACTAGAGCTGATGAGGTCTATACAATGCCATTTTCTGAATTAGCACCCCCAAATAATCCTAAAATAGATGTTAAAAAAAGACGCCAATTAAAAAAATAGTTGAACTGTGTTGTACTAGGCCTTCCTTCTATTTAGTGTATTCACAGAATGCATTAGAACATTTTCATATTTTGTTATGAATGCTCTTTTCAAAATGGGGAAATCAAGGGCTGATGAATCCATTTCCTTTGAGTTGCTTCAAGTCTTAACTGAGTTGATGAAATCTGGTGCAGTGTGGATTTGTGACATATTCCTTTTTACTTTCTGCTAGAACATAGGATATGATTTTTATGAAAATGTCACTATTGTAGTGGTTAAGATTGGCCTAGTTTTCCTACTGACATTGTTTCCCTTCCTACAGATTTTTTCTGTTGTGGGAGGCACGTATACTAGAACAACATGAAGTACAACATGCTTGTTTGCCTGCTGCTTGTGGGCAGCGTGCTCGCTCAAGATGAGGACAAGAAGGAAGAGGTGGGCACCGTGGTTGGCATTGATCTTGGAACCACATACTCCTGGTATGTAAAAAAAGGAACCTGTTTGGTCTTGTTTCTGATTTTATGTGTTCAAGCATTTATAAACTGATGCAAAAGGGAGATAAGAGGGCTGTGTCTTGGAATAAAAAAGTACTGGAATTATTACTCTGGAGGAGGCATCATACCTTGCATTGGTTATGTTAATTACTCTTTTTCTGCCCACAGTGTTGGCGTTTTCAAGAACGGTCGCGTGGAGATCATTGCCAATGACCAGGGCAACCGGATTACTCCCTCCTATGTGGCCTTCACTCCAGAAGGAGAGCGCCTCATAGGTGATGCAGCCAAGAACCAGCTGACTTCCAATCCTGAGAACACTGTCTTTGATGCCAAGCGTCTCATTGGAAGAACTTGGAATGATCCTTCTGTGCAGCAGGATGTCAAATACCTGCCTTTCAAGGTAAGTCATTTTAGTCACAGTCTTTATAACATGTAAAGTGTATTATAAATCCTTTTAGCTCAGACTTTCTTGGCACTACTCATCTGAAAAACAGGACTAGCCAAGTTTAATTAATGACTGAATGGGACTCGCTAAAGCATAAGTTATCTATTACGTGGGCATAGCACTGCCTTGTTTTAGTTTTAAATCTATATTTAATTGTACAAGTATTTTGTATTTGTGACAAATATTTAATTACTTGTTACATTTTGTATTTGACATATTTTTCATATTTTTATTTTAATTGCAGTTTCCTTATTTCTATATACCTAAATCAGTAGGAAGGGGCTGCAGGTCATCTGACTGACTCAGTGGCAGTTTAGAATGTTCAGATTTAAAACAGGATGGCAGTTAGGGAATGTCGATTGAGGAATGACTGTTAGAGAAGTGTGCTGTGCCTTGAATGAGCTTGAGTAAAGAAGTCTGTCAGGATGCAGAAGCTCATGTTACGAAATTAGAAACAGGCTTGTGTTTTATTTGAAAGTAAACTCTTTTTAGAGAGCTGTGTAAAGTAACATAATTTGTGAAGAAACTGTTACAGATTATAAATTAAAGATACAAACTTTCTGAAATGTTACTTAATCCTTGACAAGAAATGTGTCTGTATTATTGTCTGCTGAAAGCATAAAACAGAAACAAAATATCTACATGCCCAGGGATCATCCATTACTAAATAAACTTTGCTAACCTGATTAGATTATGATCCTAACAGTTCATGATCCATAATCCCCAATAAACCTAGCTGTGCTTGAGCAGCATCTCTCAATATGGAAGCTTTTAGATGTCAAGGCAATTGAAACCAAAACATCGAGGAGATCCAGTTTATTACCTTTGTGTGAAATTTTCATAGTAATAATTTTGGTTGATTCAAAAGGTTGGCCTGTAACAATAAACCCAGATTTTACCTAGTTACAATACTCCACTTTTCTCTGAACAGGTCCTTGAAAAGAAAGCCAAGCCCCATATTCAGGTTGATATTGGAGGAGGGCAGATGAAGACCTTTGCCCCAGAAGAAATTTCTGCCATGGTTTTGACCAAGATGAAGGAGACAGCAGAGGCCTACTTGGGAAAGAAGGTAAGGTTCAAAGATGCAGGTCTCGAAATGGTCTTTTTACAGCTGTTGTGAATGCATTTAAAAGTCAAGCTGTTCTATCTAGTCCACTTTACTACAGGGCTTAGCAGCAGGACTTTAGATGAATGTCTTGCCTGGTCCTGACCTTATAAATCGGATTAGACCTGGGATCTTTTCTATGTAAAATATGCCCTTGTATTAAGCTGTGGTCTCTTTCTAAGACGCTTGACTTGTTTGCTTTACAAGAGAGGCCTGTACTTTGTTGATTTGGCAGGAAATGTTGATGCTAAAAAATACCTTGGCTGGTCAAAAGGTGCCGCTTTGCTAATCCTATTTCTACTTTCGCTTTTTGCTTTCCAGGTTACTCATGCTGTTGTGACTGTGCCAGCTTACTTCAATGATGCCCAGCGGCAAGCCACAAAAGATGCTGGGACCATTGCTGGATTGAATGTCATGAGAATCATCAATGAACCGTAAGTATACTCCCTGGTGATCTGAAGATGCTTTGGGGATATTCGAAGGTCTATGAATCCAAGTGTTGTAATGCTTCCTCCTCCTCCCTCAGTACCGCTGCCGCTATTGCATATGGGCTGGACAAAAGGGAAGGCGAGAAGAACATCCTGGTCTTCGACTTGGGGGGCGGGACCTTTGACGTCTCCCTCCTCACCATCGACAACGGTGTCTTTGAGGTGGTGGCCACCAATGGTGATACTCACCTCGGGGGAGAGGACTTTGACCAGCGTGTGATGGAGCATTTCATCAAGCTGTACAAGAAGAAGGCCGGGAAGGATGTGCGGAAGGACAACCGGGCCGTGCAGAAGCTGCGCCGTGAGGTGGAGAAGGCGAAGCGGGCCCTGTCCTCCCAGCACCAGTCCAGGATTGAGATTGAGTCCTTCTTTGAGGGGGAAGACTTCTCTGAGACCTTGACCAGGGCCAAGTTTGAAGAGCTGAACATGGTAGGTGCTCAGAGCTGTGTGGGTAACGATCTTGGCATTTTGAAAAATATGCTAGACATCAAGCTCACAGAAATGTCAGACATAGCAGATATTAGTCACATTACATAGACTTGCTGGTTCATGCCTGGGTTGAATTAATACAATATATTATATTATATATTAATAAAATATAGTATATTGCATATAAATATAATATTTATAATATAATGTAATACAATACTAGTAATAATACAATATTATAATTATGTATTTACATTACATGTAATATTACTAATAATATTACAATATAATGGTATAATGCAATATAGTGATATATAATACTGATATTGAACTATGCTAATAATATAATATATTGTATGAAAATATATATTGTAAGCCGCTCTGAGTCCCCTTCGGGGTGAGAAAGGCGGCATATAAATGCTGCAAATAAATAAATTGAATGATAATGGGAATTGCATTTATGGCTCTAAAGTTAAGGCAAGAGCATTTTAAAGTTCAGATTGTGTCCACAAGCCTTGTATCTAAAATCAATCTAGCAGGTGTCCAGCATTCGGAGGGCCACAAAAAGTGACATGAAGGGCTGGATTTGGCCCACAGCTTGACACGTGCCTTGCTGTCATTTTTTTTGTTGCGGCTTGTTGCTGGCATGCTATGCACCTACTAATACTTTATTGTGGCTTCTAGGACCTCTTCCGTTCCACCATGAAGCCTGTCCAGAAGGTCCTGGAAGATGCGGACCTGAAGAAGACTGACATTGATGAGATTGTGCTTGTGGGCGGCTCCACTCGGATCCCCAAGATCCAGCAGCTCGTGAAGGAGTTCTTCAATGGCAAGGAGCCATCGCGAGGCATCAACCCTGATGAAGCCGTAGCGTACGGTGCTGCTGTCCAGGCTGGAGTGCTGTCTGGGGACCAGGACACTGGTAGGTTGAATGTCGTGAAATAGTCGCTTGATTTAGGTTGAGAAGTTTTTATTAGACCTGACACTTGATGTGAATTGTTTATTGTATTAGCCATAAAATATACAACCTTTAAAAGTACAATAAGCACTTTCCAATATAAATATTAAAACATGTTCCATATACTGGCTCTTTAAAATTATAGTAGTAGTAGTGACATGTTAACAATTACAAATGTCTGATTTGTATCATTCCAAAATATCTCCGTGTGTCTGTAGGGCGGTAGCAAATGTTACCCATAGAGATGGAAGTTTCATGTATCACTGACTGACCTCCCCCTCTTCATTAGGTGATCTGGTGCTGCTCGATGTGTGTCCTCTGACCTTGGGCATTGAGACAGTTGGTGGTGTGATGACTAAGCTGATCCCCAGGAACACTGTTGTCCCCACCAAGAAATCCCAGATCTTTTCGACGGCTTCCGATAACCAGCCAACTGTCACTATCAAAGTCTGTGAAGGTAAGCAGTCTTATTGACATACTTGGCAAGCTTTGTGGCCATTGGAAGGGACAATAAACCCAGCAATGTAGCCAAATTCTCAGAATGCCTTAACCTTTTTTGTGGGATATAGTATGGTCTTAAATGGTGGGTCTGGACTTCAAATGGGGGTGTACCCTTAATTCAGTGTTGGGGTCACACAAAATAATGGCAACAGGGAAATGTTTCTGAATAATAATAATAATAATAATAATAATGTTATTTATATACCGCTCCATCTCCCCGAGCGGTTCCCAAGTAACTACAAAACATAGAGTAAAAACAACATAACCATAAAATTAACAAAATGTAAGCATAAAAATTGTCACCATAGCACACATAGATTAAAAAAGAATCCTGTCTGTTCAAGGCAATTAAAAATTTAAAAGGCCGGGCCAAGATTTGTTCAAGCCCAAAAATTTGAATGCTACTGTTCAGACAGATCTGTAACAGGCAGAGTTTACAATGGCCTCTGCAGAAGATGCTTTAGCTGTACTATTTTATTTACTTATTTATTTACTACATTTATATTTACTTCATTTATTTATTATTATTTACTACTTTTATTTATATACTTTCTGGGTTTGTTTTTTTTTTTGGTTTTTTTTTTTTTTTAAATGCAATACAACTATTTTGGTTCGCTCCTGACACAATAAATAAATATTTATATACCGCCCCTTTCAGCCCGCAGGTGACTCAGGGCAGTTTACAGTCAGTATTAGACATAAAATACAATTGAAACAGTCAATTTAAGTATAAAACCAAATAAAACAATATCAATAAAAGCATATCAATTACATACAAAGGAACCGCCAGCTTTGCAAATACTGGCTTAGAATCAAATATTTTAATTCTCAGGTTGAAATATCAAATGGGTTTCCTGTCAACTGGAGCGGAATATTCTGAGCCGTGTCTTTTTTCCCTTTGCAGGAGAGCGTCCTCTCACCAAGGACAACCACCTCCTGGGCACCTTTGACCTGACGGGCATCCCTCCAGCCCCCCGTGGCGTCCCCCAGATCGAGGTCACTTTTGAGATCGACGTCAACGGCATCCTGCGAGTCACCGCCGAGGACAAGGGCACCGGCAACAAGAACAAGATCACCATCACCAACGACCAGAACCGCTTGACACCCGAGGAGATTGAGCGGATGGTCAACGACGCTGAGAAGTTTGCCGAGGAGGACAAGAAGCTGAAGGAGCGCATCGACTCCCGGAACGAGCTGGAGAGCTACGCCTACTCCTTGAAGAACCAGATTGGGGACAAGGAGAAGCTGGGAGGCAAGCTCTCGGCGGAGGACAAGGAGATCATGGAGAAGGCCGTGGAGGAGAAGATCGAGTGGCTGGAGAGCCACCAGGATGCCGACATCGAAGACTTCAAGGCCCAGAAGAAAGCCCTGGAGGAGGTGGTGCAGCCCATCGTGACCAAGTTGTACGGTGGAGCAGGCCCTCCTCCTGGTGAGGAAGAAGAAGCCGGTGCCGGAGAGAGGGATGAGTTGTAGGCTGCCGTTGGGCCGAGCCTTGACACTGTAAATACTGGACTTGGAACTTTTGTTTAAACTTATTGAACTCGAGATCAGGAATGTGATCGGAATCTTCACTTGAGTGGAGTTGGCCATTGCTAGCCCAAAGTGGCTGTTTACTGCTTTTCATTAGCAGCTGGTAAATGTCAGGAGGGAGGGAGGGGGGCACGGAGGGGGAATCGTTGTTGTCAAAACCATTTTATTTAACAATTCGGGTCGTGTGCGTTCTGTGGGGAAATTTTCTACCCTCCAAGTGGCAACAATAAATTTGTTACTTACACTGGACCCCCTCGGCCTTGTTCATGCTCACTAGTTCTTGCTGTTGGCTCCAGGAGGAGGATGTAGCTTCATAATTTTGCCTGCCCTTTCTAATCCAGATTAACTGGCTCTTCTAGTGACACAGGAGGTTGTGAATAGGTTACTTTAGAATTAGAAGTAGTTTGGAAGTGACCCATCTTATCTAATGGGGCAGAAATGCCTCCAGAGGTCTCAATGAGCACAAAATGTTTCTATCCTGCTCTATAAGAGACTCAGCAGCTTGCAGTAAAACTAATATGTTTGCCTTAAAGCAACAGAATGCAATTCTGTGTTGCTGTGAGTTTTCTGGGCTATAGCCGTGTTCCAGAAGCATTCTCTTCTGACCTTTCGCCTCCATCTAAGGCAGGCATCCTCAGAGGTGTTGGAAACAAGGCAAATGAGGTTTATATATCTGGAATGTCCAAAGTGAAAGATAGAACTCTTGTCTGTCAGAAGCAAGTGTGAATGTTGCAATTGGCCACCTTGATTAGCAATGAATAAAGACAGGAAACAATCAGGGCCAGCTAACACCTTCCAACAAAGATTCCTCCAGGCAGGAATCAGACAGGCTTTGAAACAGCAAGGCTATTTGATGCTAATCAAGGTGAGCAATCACAGCAACCAAGTGATTCTGGCCATGAAAGCCTTCGACAACACATAGAATGCAATTCCAGGTACACAAAAGCTGCAGAGGGCAATTTCTGTTGCTTCAACTATTTTCATGTGACGAAACTCCGATAACCCTACTGTCCCAAAATGATCAAGACTCAAATTGACATCTCTTGTTTGTATTTATTTACTTCCTGGTCACTTCCTGCACAGGCATTGCAGGTAACAACCTTGGCATTGGAAACTTGCGTCCCACTTTCTGAAATGTATAGCCCTCCCAATCCAAAATGCAATTTGGCCGAGGAATGGAAGCAAGCTTGGGTTTACATAGTCCTGAATGTTGCAGCCTCATTGCTTAAGTGCTGCTATCTACCTTCAAATATATATATGTATGTATGTATTATTCCAGGACGCTCACAACACAGTCCCCATAAATTTCCCCTTTAATGTCCATCCCCCCAAATATTAGACACAAATGAGTCGGTCCTGAGTTTCCAGGAGATGGTGCTTCCCATGGAATGATGCACATGGAATGGTCCAGGCGTCCGGCAGGCAAAGCTGTCTTGAACTCCAGCTGTGTCCAGTGGCCTTTCTCTGCAACGTTGAAACAAAACGTTCTTGAAGGCTTTGCATAATACAGTCAGCTCCACAATTTTAGATTTGAAAAGTCAGAATCTAGATCCTCCAATGCTTAACTCCAGACGATGAAAGGGCAAGCCAAAATGACTATTGAAAGTTTTAAAGTTTGATGCTTTAAGGCAAACTCACCGATGTGATACTTGTACATCGTGTCCAGTGCTCCCGTTGGGTCCATCCCGCCGAAAATGTACAAATGGTCCCGAAAAGCCACGGCTGAATGGGCCGCCCGACCTCCAGGAATGGATCCAGTGCTCGGCAGGCTCTCCCATTTCATCTCAGCTGCGAGCAAATAAATAATCTGTTTGAAGCAAGACATCTATGGCAAAGGACTGCATCTGCCCTGGAATGAATGCAGATCGTCCCTGCTTTGAACTCAAATGCTGTGGATTTGGTAGTTTTACAAGGTCTTTTGCCTTTGCTGCTGAAGAATTGGGGGTCGCGCAAACTACAATTCTCAGGATCTCATAGCATTGAGCCATGACAGTTCAAGTAGCATTAAATAGCATTCCTTCTACAGTGTAGAAAAAAATAAATATAATTTGTTCTGCAGTGTAAATGCACCTCTTGTCCTTACAAGCAATAATAATGGATTCTGATTTGTAAATGCATCCTTAGTCTTCACAAATAATAAAAGTAATAATATTGATGTGGCAGGGTAAATACACCCATAGTCCTAATAAAAAGAATAACAATAAAATAATATATTCTGCAGGATAAATACACCCTTAATAAAAACAGATTGCCCATTGTGGTCCCTGTGAATTGCACATATGGTATTGCCTGCGCTTGCGCAGACAGTTCGGAATCTTCTAGAAAATTTGGGCACTTTTAGGCGGTAGCCCCGCCCACTCTCCCTTGAGAGTATATATAGCCAGTGGGAGGGGCTACTGCCTCAGATCCTTTCATCTGCTGCCATTGCAGCAGCTAGGAATCTCTCTCATTTTTCATCTTTGAAGAAATACACCCTTAATAATAATAGATTCTGCAGAGTAAATGTACCCCTGGTCACTACTACTACTACTACTACTACTAATAATAATAATAATAGATTCTGTAGGGTAAATACCCCTGGTCCATAGTACTACTGTTAGTAGTAGCACTATTACTAATAATAGATTCTGCAGGGTTAATGCATCCCTGGTCCGTAATACTACTACTACTACTACTAACAATAACAATAGATTCTGCAGAATAAATGCACCCCTAGTCCTTACTACCACTACTACTAATAATAATAATAATAGATTCTGTAGGGTAAATAGACCCTTGATCCATAGTACTACTACTAGTAGCATTACTACTAATAATAGATTTTGCACAGTAAATGCACCCCTAGTCCTTACTACTACTACTGCTGCTGCTAATAATACTTAATAAATAATAATAATAATAATAATAATAATAATAATAGATTCTGTAGGGTAAATACACCCCTGGTCCATAGTACTACTACTAGTAGCACTGCTACTAATAATAGATTCTGCAGGGTTAATGCATCCCTGGTCCTTACTACTACTACTACTGCTACTAACAATAACATTAATAACAATAGATTCTGCAGAATAAATGCACCCCTAGTAACTACTACTACTACTACTACTACTAATAATAATAATAGATTAAATTATAGGGTAAATACAACCCTGGTCCATAGTACTACTACTACTAGTAGCACTACTACTAATAATAGATTCTGAAGTGTAAATGCACCCTGGTCACTACTACTACTACTGCTACTAATAATAATAATAATAATAATAATAATAATAATAATAATGGATTCTGCAGAATAAATGCACCCTTCGTCCTTCCAAATTACTATAATGCTTGAGTTGACAGTGTAAATGCACCCGTAGTCCATAAGATTTCAGAGCTGGAATGAAAAAGGGTCGAAAAATCCAAACCCATTTGCGCTTACTTATATCAATGGAGAAGAGGTCGCCGTAAAACGTGTCGCTGGCCAAGCCGCCGTGGATGAAGAGTCGGCTCCCGACGGCCACCATTGCATGGCCATGCCGAGGCGTGGGAGCCTGGCCCGAAACCTCCGGTTGGAGCCATGTCAACGTGGCTACGTGGGATGAGAAACACTGGGGTGAGATGGGAGAAAAGTCCTCCCAAAATCCAATCAGATTGTTGTCAATTGAAGCTTCGAGTTGGAGGGGACACCAAAGGGCATGCAAGTCCAACAACCCCCTTCTGCCAGGCAGGAAGGCACAATCCGATCCCTCCCGACAGATGCCATTCAGTCTGTACTTTGAAGCAGTCGAAAATCACAGGATGTGTTTTGACAAAATAAACAAGTCTCTACTTAAAAGCTCATAGATCTCTTCCAACTCTAGGGACCTCTTTTACTTCCCAAGAACCAAAACTCAAGAGCTAACCTGAGTCAAATATGTGAAGCTGCTGGTCTTGAACAGGGTCCGCTCCTTTGTCGCCGCCTCCAAAGACATACAAACGGTCCCCGATGGCCGCTGTGGACGTGTGAAAGGTCCGAATGGATGGAGGAGTCCCGCTTACCTCCGGCTTCTCCCATGTGCCAGTCTCTAAGGAGGAAAGCAGACAAACCATTGTTTGGTCAGTGGATTTTGGAAGGAACTACAGCCGTCCTTCCACATTATAATATAATATAATATAATATAATATAATATAATATAATATAATATTGTATATACATATAATATTTATAATATTATAATGTAATATAAAATAATACTAATAATATATTTTAATTATATAGTTTATATTACATGTAATATTACTAATAATATTAAAATATAATGATATAGTACAATATAGTAATATATAATACTGATATTGTACTCTCTTCACTCTGGCCTAGAGCGGCACTTGGTGCTGGTGGAGGGGTCCCCAAATATCCCACACTGCCTCAGGATATATCAATATCATAGGTATATGCTTAAAAGGCCCATGGGGATCTTAGTTATGATCCAAAGCAGTTTTTATTTATTTATGTATTTATGATATTTAAATACCGCTCTTCTCACCCCGAAGGGGACTCAGAGTGGCTTACATGATATATATACATACAATATATTATATTATTAGCCTAGTACAATATCAGTATTATTTATTACTATATTTTACTATATCTTTATATTATAATATTATTAGTAATATTACATGTAATATACAATATTTAATTATAATATATTATTAGTATTATATTGAATTAGATCATAATATAAATATTATATTATATTGTATATAATATAAATATTATATGTATATACAATATATTACATTATTAGCATAGCACAGAAGACAAGCTTTTTTTAAATACTGCTTTTACAGATGCATTCAACAATGTTGTGCCCCACCTTGAGGAGAGGGAGGTAAGAAATAAATTATTATTATTTATTAGAAATGGAGCCCCTGGTGTCACAGCAGATTAAACTGCTGAGCTGCTGACCAAAAGGTAGGTGGTTTGAATTGGGGGAGCTGGGGAAGCTCCCACTGTTAGCCCTAGTTCCTGCTGACCTAGCAGTTTGAAAATATGCGGCGGGAAGGTAATGGTGTTTCATGCAGTCATGCCAGCCACAGTCATTGAATCCTTGACAGCAGAAGGTGTCACCCCAAAAGAGATTCATCAGAGAATGCAAGCTGCTTGTGGTGGTTGTGTTGATGTGAGTACTGTGCGTTGTTGGGTGAGTAAGTTTAAAGGAGAGGGAGGTAAGAAATAAATTATTATTATTATTTATTAGAAATGGAGCCCCTGGTGTTGAGGTGACATCTTCTGCTGTCAAGAATTCAATGACTGCACATTGCTTAAGTCGTATTGACTGACCATCTGCGCAGGGTTCCATACTTTGCACTTTAACAACACAACAGTTCAATGCTAAGGCTTCCCGCCAAAATGGAACTGTAGAGGAGAGTCTACTGGACAAGCCAGTACCTGCCACATACCAGTACTGCCATCTATTGAGAAGTTACGAAGGTGGAGACATTACTTTTCATTCAACCTTCGTAGAAAACAAGAAATACTTACGAAGGTCCAAGACCTGCAGGCAATTCCGGTTGCCACCTTCGCTGGCTCCTCCGAAGACCCAGAGCTTTGTGGGCTGGCTTTCGGGAATGAAGGCAGCCTGTTCGTATCGGGGCAAAAGGCCTGACCACTTTGGGGCGCTCCACTTGTGCGCATCTGTTGGGAGACAAACAGGTGAGAAAGCACCACTTGGTCCAAGTAATAATAATAATAATAATAATAATAATAATAATAATCTTTATTTGTACCCCGCCACCATCTCCCCAGTGGGGACTCGAAACAGCTTACATGGGGCCAAGCCCGGACAACATATTACAGCAGAATGAAACCAAATACATAAACAAAAAACGTCTACACCGGGGAGTTAATGCGGTTTGATCCCTCACCGAGGTCAAGGGTATAGGAGTCGGAGAAGCTGCCGTTCGGGTCGGCCCCTCCGACGATGAGGACGGTGCCTTTCTTGTTGTTCGGGAGGTGAAACGAGACATGGCCGACGCGGGGGCAAGGGCCCTCCCCAAAGGGAACCAGGGAGTACCTACAAATAGAATAATAATAATAATTTAATGGGTTGCTGTGAGTTTTGCAGGCCATGTTCCAGAAGCATTCTCTCCTGACATTTCACCCACAGCTCGGAATATCTATATCTGGAATGGGTCAACTTCGGCCCTCCCTCCAGGTGTTCTGGACTTCAATTCCCACAATTCCTAACAGCGAATTGTGGGTATTGAAGTCCAAAACACCTGGAGGGAGAGCCGAAGTTGACCCATTCCTTATCTACACTGCTGAGTTAACCCAGTTTCATACCACTTGAACCACCCTGGCCCTATATTCTAGGACTTTGGTGAGACAAACATATTTCATTAAAACATTAAAACATATTTCATTAAAACACGCATTCATTCCCCCATCTGCATTCACACGTGCACCGCAGACCCGTGTTTACAGCGCACCAGCTGGCTACTTCCGGTTTGCTCCCAGGCTTCAGCTCTTCCAGCGCCGCTGGCGACATTGATGCAAAGGGGGCGGGGTTTGGTGCTGTCGCCACGCCTTCTTCGTCGTTGCTAGGAGATTTTAAGCCCCGCCTCCAGGCTGCTGCAGTCGACCTGCCACCTTTTTCGCCAAGAACCAATCCAAACGCCTCTGCGCATGCGCGGAAGCCGAACACAGAGAGACCGAAAAGGCCTTCGGAGACGGAAGGAATGTTTCCGCGCATGCGTAGAGACGCGAACGAAAAGAAGCGCGAACGAAAAGGACCATTGAGAAGAAAGAGGGTTTTCTGCGCATGCGCAAAGGGCGGAAATATAGAGCGACAAAGGGAAGCGGAAGGGTGTCTTCTGCGCCTGCGAAGGGGAGGCCCTTCGGAGGTGGAGAGGGTGTCTGCTGAGCCTGCGCAGAAGCTGGGCACAAACCCTCTGAGTGGAAAGAGGGCTTCCTCTGCGCATGCGTACAGGGAGGAAATACAAAGGGAAGCGCCATCGGAAAACGGAGGTGTCTTCCGCGCCTGCGCAGAAGCTGGGCACAAACCCTCTGAGAGGAAAGAGGGCTTCCTCTGCGCATGCGTAAAGGGCCGGAATACAAAGGGAAGCCCCTTCGCAAACGGAGAGGGTGTCTTCTGCGCCTGCGCAGAAGCGGCGAAGGGGAGGCCCTTCGGAGGCGGAGAGGGAGTCTTCTGCGCCTGCGCAGAGTCTGGGCACAAAGCGGGAGAAGGAAAGGGCCTTTGAGAGGAAAGAGGGCTTCTTCGGCGCATGCGTAGAGCCGACAGAGGAGGAGAGGGCGCCTTCTGCGCCTGCGCAGAGGCCGGGACGCTCAGGAGCGGATGTCCTCTGACACAATCCGGAAGTGGCCGCTCTCGCTTCCTGTCCCTTGACTCTCCTATGCCCCTTCTTCCTTCCGCTTTCCAAAATGGCGCCGCTGGACTTGGATAAGTATGTGGAGATCGCACGGCTCTGCAAATACCTGCCCGAGAACGACCTCAAGGTGAGGCCTGGAGGAGGAAGAGGGCCCGAAGCCTATTACACTAGGCCTGGGCCAAGTTGGGCCTTCCCTCCAGGTGTTTTGGACTCCAACTCCCACAATTCCTAACAGCCGGTAGGCTGTTAGGAATTGTGGGAATTGAAGTCCAAAACACCTGGAGGGAAGGCTTAAGTTGACCCAGGCCAGGTTTAGATGGAGATATAGAGAAGTCATGCACTGTGTGTATTGTATATAAACACTAAATTCATTCCATTGATCTGTTCTATTCTATCCATCCTTTGATCTATTCTATTGAGGGGTTGAGAGGAGACACGAGGGTTTTGGACACGAGGGCCATGTACAAATATGTGAAAGGATGTTACAAGGAAGAGGGAGCAAGAAATGATCTTTCAGTTGAGGTGTTTCAAGCTTTAAAGGTTACAAGAAGCACTTCGAACTGGGCTTGGAGATGGTATGGTTTTACTTCTGTTGGCACAATGTGGTCATTTCAGCCATTACTAGCCAGAAATGTTCCTGTGTTTTTATTTGCAATTATGTTGTTCACAATATGGAGAGCTCTTGTATTAAAACGATGTCCTCGTTCTAGCGCTTATGTGACTACGTGTGTGACCTGCTCTTAGAAGAATCAAATGTGCAGCCGGTTTCTACCCCAGTTACAGTCTGTGGCGACATCCATGGACAGGTGAGATTTCTCACGCATTTACATACTGTGGAGAATTTGATGGTATTTTCCTCTTCCATATAGTGGTTTTGGCTTTCTAAGCAATAGTTGCTATAGCTTAACGTGATCGGTACACTGGGTGCAGTGCCTAAAGACCTTGACCTGCATTTAAAAACAATCAGCGCTGGCAAAATTACCATCTGTCAGCTGCAAACGGCTGCCCTACTCAGATATGCACTCATTATTTGTTCATACATCACACAGTCTTAGACGCTTGAGAAGTGTCTGACATGTGTTCCAGTACAAAAGCCAGCATGGTGATCTTGTTTATTGTGTACTAATGTATATTATTATTATTATTATTATTATTATTATTATTATTAATGACATTTATATGCCGTCCTTCTAACCCCGAAGGGGACTCAGAGCAGCTTACAAGATATATATACATACAATATATTATGTTATTAGCATAGTACAATATCAGTATTATTTATTACTATATTGTACTATACCATTATATTGTAATATTATTAATAATAGAACATTAAGATCGTCTGGGGAGGCCCTGCTCTCGATCCCGCCTACGTCACAGGCTCGCTTGGCGGGGACGAGAGACAGGGCCTTCTCAGTGGTGGCCCCTCGGCTATGGAATGCCTTACCGGCAAACATCAGACAGGCACCTTCGTTGCTGACGTTTCGGAGAATGGTTAAGACCTGGCTTTATGAACAAGCGTTTGGTTAAGCAGTGCAACCAATCAAAGGAAGACGGTAAATGGAACATAGGAATGGCAGAATGATTATGAGAACGGATCTGATTCAACTGAGGCGTTATGTTATGTTTGTTTTGTTGATTTGTCTTGTTTGATTGTTAATTGTTGTGGATTGATGCTGTTGATCCTCCTTTTTGCATTGTTATGTTTTAATTGCACTGACACTGTTTGATAATTGTACCATGTAATTGTACCATTGAGTCGCCTGTTTGGGCTGAAAAATGCGGTATAGAAATAAAGCAAATAAATAAATAAATAAATAAATAATAAATAATATTACATGTAATAGAAAATATATAATTATTATAATAATATTATTAGTAGTATTATATTGCATTACATTATTAAAAATGATGATGATGCACTTTATTTATATTCCACCCATCTCCCCGAGGGGACTCAAGAGCAGATAACAGCATTTACAGCAGACATTGGCCAACGTTCAATGCCTTACAGTCCCATACAATAAGAGACACAAACACAGACATGGCAAAGGATTGTCCTTTCTCATTTCCGGTTTCTGGAGGTGTAGTGCTCTGTTCTGCCTCTGGGGGAGGTGTTCTCTATTTGCAAGCCGAGGAGCCTGTGTTGTCACCTCCTGGTCATGTGGCCTGCAAGACTGCTGTCTTTTCCTGCTGTAGCAGTACTTATTTATCTATTTACCTTTGTATGTTTTTGAAGTGCTAAGTTGACAGGAGCTAGGGCTAACAGCAAGAGCTCACCCCATTCCATGAATTCGAACTGCCAACCTTTAGGTCAACAATTTAGCAGCACAAGGGTTTAACCCATTGTGCCACTTTGGCCCCATTAATAAACATTACAATATAATTAAATATAGGAGTAATAACAATTAATAATTCAAAACAATACAGCAATAAACACTATTAAAATTCATAAATACCAACCAGCACCCTCTGCTTTGATATAATCTTTAACATTGTCTTCTTTTTTTGCCTTTCAGTTTTATGATTTATGTGAATTGTTCAGAACTGGAGGCCAAGTTCCCGACACAAACTACATATTTATGGTGTGTATAAATAGAAATCTGAAAATGTATACATTTACTAATGTCATAACATTGCAACTTAATCTTCAAGGTAGCTGTTTCTTTTGTTTTGCTACTCAGCGTGTCTCGCCTCTTTATGATGTTGTTTGTTTGTTTGTAGCCTAATGAGGGCTAGTGGGGAAGGAAATAAACAATTAGATCCTTGTCAATAATCATTTTTTAAATTTACATTTCGCTTTCTATGTTATAGTTACTGGACGGTGTGCACTAAACTGTTGTTTTAATTGCAGGGAGATTTTGTAGACAGGGGCTATTACAGCCTTGAGACGTTTACTTACCTTCTGGCCCTGAAAGCGAAATGGCCCGATCGCATCACACTCCTTCGGGGAAATCACGAAAGTAGGCAGATAACACAAGTGTATGGATTTTATGGTAAGTTTGCAATCAACATAAACATTGACATGAATTGACTTTATTTCAGTGTAGAAGAGCTACATGCTTTCTGTAACTGACTTTGAAATTATGACAAACCATTTTAATTTTTCCTTCTCTCTGCATTAGATGAGTGCCAAACCAAATATGGCAACGCTAACGCTTGGCGGTATTGCACCAAAGTGTTTGACATGCTCACAGTAGCAGCAGTAAGTTTTTTTTTTTTAAATTATTTTGGTATATGCTGCTCTCAAGTGCTTTCTAACTTATTGCAGCTCTTAAGGCAAAGATGTCATGGATATATTGCAAGATCAGTTCAGAAGGGGTTCATTTATTTATTTCCAATATTTCTATCCCACCCTTCTCAACCCCCGAGGAGGGACTCAGGGTTCGCTGTGGTTTTCCTTTGAGGCTGAGAGAGTGTGATTTCCCCATGGCCAGTCAATGGGTTTCCATTACATGAGTGGGAATGTGAGCCCTGGCCTCAAAGGCGTCCTAATCCAACAGTAAAACCACCACAATTTATTGAAACACTTTGCTTTTTAGTACATTTTTTGATAATGTAAACTGACATTGAATGTTGCCAGCTCTTCATTTCTCTTGACAGGCCTCCAGATGTGTCTGTAAGATTAATTTTAATCCCATTAGACCAGTGTTTCTCAACCTGGGGGTCGGGACCCTGGGGGGGGGGTCACCGAAGACCATCAGAAAACACAGTATTTTCTCTTGCTCACCTGGGTTACGTGTGGAAAGTTAGGTCCAATTCTATTGTTGGTGGGGTTCAGAATGCTCTTTGCTTGTAGGTGAACTATAAATCCCAGCAACTACAACTCCCAAATGCCAAGGTCTATTTTCCCCAAACTCCACTAGTGTTCACATTTGGGCATATTGGGTATTTCTGCCAAGTTTGGTCCAGATCCATCATTGTTTGAGTCCACAGATGTAGATGAACTACAACTCCCAAACTCAAGATCCATGCCCACCTAACCCTGCTAGTATTTTCTGATGGTCATGGGAGTCCTGTGTGCCAAGATTGGTTCAGTTCCATCCTTGGTGATCAGAATGTTCTTTGATTGTAGATGAACTATAAATCCCAGCAAGTACAACTCTCAAATGATAAAACCAGTCCCTCCCCCAACCCCATTAGTATTCAGATTTGAGCATATTGGGTATTTGTGCCAGATTTAGTCCAGTGAATGAAAATATATCCTGCATATCGGATATTTACATTGCGATTCATAACAGTAGGAAAATTACATCTATGAAGTAACAATGAAAATAATTTTATGGTTGGGGGTCACCACAACATGAGGAACTGTATCAAGGGGTCGCGGCATTAGGAAGGTTGAGAGACACTGCCTTAGACTTTATTGCTCTCCCAACATCCTTTACAAACCGTGAGTTTTCCCCAAATGTCACTTGAGTTCCAGGTTTAGAGGACTAATAAAATATTATTCTTCTGTTTTTCTCCTGAAGTTAATAGATGAGCAGATTCTTTGTGTCCACGGAGGCCTGTCTCCAGACATCAAAACACTTGATCAGATCCGAACTATTGAACGCAATCAGGAAATACCACATAAAGGAGCTTTCTGTGACCTGGTTTGGTCAGACCCAGAAGACGTCGACACGTGGGCCATTAGTCCCCGAGGGGCCGGCTGGCTGTTTGGGGCCAAAGTCACCAACGAGGTAAGAAAATAAAAAATATAGCTCCTGCTTACAAAATGGTCAATCAGTCAGGTTTGCGCTGGTTAACAGTTCTGACCCCAAGTCAAAATAGTAGTTGGAGAAAGTATGGCAAATATGTAGGGGAATAAAGATTGTCAATGTGGATATTTATTTATTTATTTACGACATTGTTATGCTGCCCTTCTCACCCCGAAGGGGACTCAGAGCGGCTTACGAGATATATATACATACAATATATTATATTATTAGCATAGCACAATATCAGTATTAAATAATACTATATTGTACGATACCATTATATTCTAATATTATTAGTAATATTACATGTAATATAAATATATCATTATAATATATTATTCTTAGTATTATATTGCATTACATTATAATATTATAAATATTATATGTATATACAATTATATTACAATAATATTATATTAGCATAGCGGAATATCAGTATTAAATATTACTATATTGTCTGATACCATTATATTCTAATATTATTAGTACTATTACATGTAATATAAATACATAATTATAATATGTTATTCTTAGTATTATATTGCATTACATTATAATATTATAAATATATGTATATACAATTATATTACAATAATTTTATATTATTCGCATAGCACAATATCAGTATTAAATATTACTATATTGTACGATACCATTATATTGTCATATTATTAGTGATACTACATGTAATATAACTATATAATTATAATATATTATTCTTAGTATTATATTGCATTACATTATAATATTATAAATATATGTATTTACAATAATATTGGGAAAATCAGGGACATAGTTAGGGTTCCATGCTAAAGCAAAGCAAATGTTAGGTTTTCACAGGAAAATTAAGCACCCAGAAAAAGCAAGGAAAGGGTAAGGGTTCTGCAGAAAAAGCAATGAAAGAGTTAGGACTCTGCGGGAAAAGCAAGGAAAGAATTAGGGTTCTGCGGAAAAAACAAGGAAAGAGTTAGGGTTCTGTGGGAAAATCAGGGAAAGAGTTAGGGTTCTGCAGAAAAAGCAAGGAAAGAGATAGGGGTTGTGCAGGGAAAGAGTCAGGGTTCTGTGGGAAAAGCAGGGAAAGAGTTAGGGTTCTGCAGGGAAAGCAGGGAAAGATTTACGATTTTGCAGGAAAAGTAAGGAAAGCATTAGCATTCTGTGGGAAAGGCAAGGAAAGAGTTAGGGTTCCGTGGGGAAAGCAGGGCAAAAGTGTGGGCTCTGTGGGAAAAGCAGGGACACAAGGTCTTCCTAAAGTTTCCATGACCAAAATAGTTTGGGAACTGCTGGTCTGATGTCCTACCACAATGGAGTTTAGTGAACAAGGAAGCCCTGTAAAGAAAGAAAGCTGAGAACGTACCTCTGGGATCATGTCCGTCACCTGATGACTTTCCATTGCTGCAATTTCCCATGGTCTCTGCCACAAGTCTTTTCAAATCCTTCCAGTTTGTGCACATCAACAACCTAAAGCTCATCTGCCGGGCCCACCAGCTGGTCCACGAAGGCTACAAGTTCATGTTCGATGAGAAGCTGGTGACGGTGTGGTCGGCCCCCAACTACTGCTACCGCTGCGGCAACATCGCCTCCATCATGGTCTTCAAGGACGTCAACACGCGAGAGCCCAAGCTCTTCCGCGCCGTCCCCGACTCCGAGCGCGTCATCCCCCCGAGGACCACCACGCCGTATTTCCTCTGAGACCCTCCTCCCATATTTCCCTTCTTCTCTTTCTGTGTGACATACTTTTTATTGAGCACTTTGCTGCTGAAATGCTGCCTCTTGCCTTGTTCTTTTTTATTTTTAAATTATATCTAAATGTGTTGTACATTGTCGTCAGTGACGCGTCTCTTTTCGACCTCCCTCTGCGCAGAATAACAAAAAGCTATTTCCCTTTCCAAGAGTGCTCAGAGCACTTCGCTGTTTTATAATGCTTCTCGATTTCTCTCCATTTTGTTCTGTTTTGATTTCCCTCCCTTTTCCAATAAAATACAAACCGAGCCAGAACTAGTCCGATCTCCTTATTCCACGCGAATATTTATCTTGAGGATAGAGTTTTAAAGAAATTTCAGCAGCAAAGTGGTATTTATGTGCGGCAATGGGACTTTCTAAGTCCATCTAGATATATACGAGGGAACGGTCGTGCTTTATATTTTGCTTTGAGCAGATAGAAATAAGTGGGTTTGAAAAAAGGATGTCGCTTATTTCGTTTTTCCTGTCCCTCGAAGACTTGTTTTTTTTTATGTTTTAGGGTTCCAAGAAAAAGCAAAACACGCTACAGGTATTTGGATTTGTACATTAAAATAATTGCTCTGATTTTTCTCTCAGATACCTTGTATTTTTAATAAAGTCGTATCCAGAAACCCGTGCCTCTGGGTTAAAACGTTGGAAATAAAAACATATGTTGTTGATGGGAATGTCATGGCTTTTCATTTCAAAATTGAGCCATTATTATTATTGTTATTATTAACAAAGATGTATTATTGTTGTTATTATTAACAAAGATATATATTACTTAATACTGGGAAAGGGAAACGCTGCACATTACAAGTGGTGAACCTGACTCAGCACACAGACCAGGGCAAATGCTTGATGTGTCCACTGGAGGGTGGCAAAGGATTACACGTAAAAGTCCTGGGCAGATAGATGGCTATAAAGCTTCAATGGAGGGTCAGAATACCGGGGGGGGGGGGGGGGGGGCGCAAAGCTCGATGTGGAGGCGGGCAAAGGATTGCACATAGGAGTCCTAGGCCAATAGGTGCCTCTGAGGGTTGAATGGAGGAGCCGCTCTCAAACGTAAGTTCTAGGTCTGGATAAGGATTCCACTGTATATAGGCTTCAGGGATACATTCAATAAGAAAAATCATACAAACACAGTAAGCATTTAGTCATGAGGCTCTATGTAGACTGAAGACAATAATGAAGATGGAGCACCACTCTCAAAACAATCTTCATGGAAAAAATCCAAATCAAGTCCAGTGAAAGCACTGCTTCTCAAAATAAGTCTTCAAAGGAAAAGTCCAAATAGCATTCAACAGGGGTGCCCGGGTATTTTTGTACCCTGTTTCGGGGAAAGCAATCCCCTTCCTCAGGAGTTGATAAAGTCAGCAACTCTAGACTCTTATCAATAATAAGAGCCTAGAGTTACTATATTACTCTTATCTATAATAAGAGTAATATAGATATGTCCACTGGTCACCTTATATCTATTTATATATTATTATTTCAGGTTGTTATTCTATATACATAGATGTATATATGCACACATAGTGACCAGAGGACTTATTATTATTATTATTATTATTATTATGTCCACTGGTCACCTTATATCTATGTATTATTTCACGTTCTTATTAATTATATAGTGAGCAGAGGGCTCTATTATTATTATTATTATTATTATTATTATTATTATTATTACTATAATTACTACCATATGCCAGCAAATATGGAAAACACAAGAATGGCCATCAGACTGGAAAAAATCAACTTATATCCCCATACCAAAAAAGGGAAATGCGAAAGACTGCTCAAACTTCCGTACAGTGGCCCTTATTTCTCATCATGCCAGTAAGGTAATGCTCAAGATCCTGCAAGGAAGACTCCAGCAATACATGGAGCGAGAGTTGCCAGATGTTCAAGCTGGGTTTAGAAAAGGCAGAGGAACGAGAGACCAGATTGCCAATATCCGCTGGATAATGGAGAAAGGCAGGGAGTTTCAGAAAAACATCTACTTCTGCTTCATTGACTATTCTAAAGCCTTTGACTGTGTGGATCATAATAAATTGTGGCAAGTTCTTGGTGGGATGGGCATCCCAAGCCCCCTTCCCTCTCTCCTGATGAATCTGTACAAGGACCAAGTAGCAACATTCAGAACTGACCACGGAACAACAGACTGGTTCAAGATTGGGAAAGGCGTTCGGCAAGGCTGCATCCTCTCACCCAACCTTTTTAACTTGTATGCAGAACACATCCTGCGATGTGCGGGGCTGGATGAATGCAAGGCTGGGGTGAAAATTGCTGGAAGAAACATTAACAACCTCAGATATGCAGATGACACCACTCTGATGGCCGAAAGCGAGGAGGAGCTGAGGAGCCTTCTAATCAAGGTGAAAGAAGAAAGCGCAAAAGCCGGGTTGCAGCTAAACATCAAAAAAACCAAGATTATGGCAACAAGAATGATTGACAACTGGGAAATAGAGGGAGAAAATGTGGAGGCTGCGACAGACTTTGTATTTCTAGGTGCAAAGATTACTGCAGATGCAGACTGTGGCCAGGAAATCAGAAGACGCTTACTTCTTGGGAGGAGAGCAATGTCCAATCTCGATAAAATAGTAAAGAGTAGAGACATCAGACTGGCAACAAAGATCCGCCTAGTCAAAGCCATGGTCTTCCCTGTAGTCACCTACGGATGTGAGAGCTGGACCTTAGGGAAGGCTGAGCGAAGGAAGAGAGATGCTTTTGAACTGTGGTGCTGGAGGAAAGTGCTGAGAGTGCCTTGGACTGCGAGAAGATCCAACTAGTCCATCCTCCAGGAAATAAAGCCCGACTGCTCATTGGAGGGAAGGAGACTAGAGACAAAGTTGAAGTACTTTGGCCACATCATGAGGAGACAGGAAAGCCTAGAGAAGACAGTTATGCTGGGGAAGGTGGAAGGTGAAAGGAAGAGGGGCCGACCAAGGGCAAGATGGATGGATGGCATCCTTGAAGTGACTGGACTGACCTTGAAGGAGCTGGGGGTGGTGACGGCCGACAGGGAGCTCTGGCGTGGGCTGGTCCATGAGGTCACGAAGAGTCAGAGGCGACTGAACGAATAAACAACAACAACAACATAATTACTACTTTACTATAAATATACTAATATAATATATATTACTATTATATCATATTATTAATATTACTAATATTGTGATTATTAAGTTCTCTGGTCACCATATATATATATATATATTCCTATTATATCATATTAATATTATGATTATTAAGTTCTCTGTTCATATATATATAATTATTACTATTATATTAATATTACTAATATCATTATTAAGTTCTCTGGTCACCATATATATATTATATTACTATTATATTATATTATTAATATTACTAATATTGTGATTATTATTAAGTTCTCTGGTCACCATATATATAATATTACTATTATATTATATCATATTATTAATATTATTATGATTATTAAGTTCTCTGGTCACCATATATATATATATATATATATATATATATATATATAAAATTATTACTAATATATAATGTCATATTAATATTACTAATATTATGATTATTAAGTTCTCTGGTCACCATATATATATAATATTACAATTATATCATATTAATATTACTAATATTGTGATTATTATTAAGTTCTCTGGTCACCATATATATATATATATATTACTATTATATTATTAATATTAGTAATATTATCATTATTAAGTTCTCTGGTCACCATATATATATATATATAACTATTATATCATATTATTAATATGATTATTAAGCTCTGTTCGTATGTGTGTATATATATATATATTATTATTACTATTATATCATATTATTAATATTACTAATATGATTATTAAGTTCTCTGGTCACCATATATATATTACTATTATATTATATTATATTATATTATAACGGTGCTCCGTGCAGTCATGCCGGCCACATGACCTTGGAGGTGTCTATGGATAACGCTGGCTCTTCGGCTTAGAAATGGAGATGAGCATCAACCCCCAGAGTTAAACATGACTGGACTTAATGTCAGGGGACTAACTTTACCTTTTATTATATTATTTATATTACTAATATTATGATTATTATTAAGTTCTCTGGTCACCATATATATATATTCCTATTATATCATATTATTATGATTATTAAGTTCTCTGTTCATATATATATAAATTATTATTATTATAAAATTATTATTATTACTATTGTATTATATCATATTAATATTGCTAATATTAAAGTTATTATGAGTAATGATAGTAATAGTTCACTGTAGTAAATATTCACCAACCTGCCTTAGAAATGAGAAGCAAGTGGTTGGATTAGGCAAGGCGTGCTGAGGTCACGTGGCTGGGAAGCCCCACCCACTTCTCCCCAGGCTTTGGCCGCGCCCATCCTTTCCCGATTGGCTCTCCCTCTCGCCCCCTCCCCGGCGGGCGGGGTTTCCGTTTCCGGGGAGAATCACCACAGAAGGTCGGTGGCAGCCGAGAGGGAAGGAGGTGCCGCTTTCTCCTCCTCGTCTTCCCTCAGAGGGAAAGGCCTTCCCGAGCAGGCCCCTGGCCATGGCGCGGAACTCGCTCTCCTCTCGCTTCCGGCGCCTCGACATCGACCAGTTCGACGAGAACCGCTTCGTGGAGGAGGCCGACGGGGCCGAGGCCGGGAGCGGGGCCTTGGGGGCGGCCGAGGACGAAGGCGGAGGAGGGCTGCGCGCCGAGGTGGAGGCCGCCCTCAGGCAATATCCTTCTTCCCTTTGGGAGCCGGGTAGAATCGGGCAGGGATGGGCCAAGTTGGTACCTCAGGGTGTTTTGGACTTCAACTCCCACAATTCCTGGCCTCAGCCCTCTTCTTTTTCCCCTTCAGCCACCATGTATATTATATATCAATATGGTGACCAGGGAACTTAATAATAGCCGTAATATTAGTAATATTAATAATTAGAATATGATATAATATAATATAATAGTATTGGTATAATTATTATAATAGCAATTATCGTAATAATATTAGAGCCCTCTGCTCACTATATAATTAATAAGAACCTGAAATAATAAATAGATATAAGTGACCAGTGGACATAATAATAATAATAATAATAAGTCCTCTTGTCACTATGTTTGTATATATACAGCTATGTATATATAATAACAACCTGAAGTAATAATATATAAATAGATATAAGGTGACCACTGGACATAATAATAAGTCACTATATACATATATACACACACACATCTATCTGTATATAAGAACTACCTGAAATAATAATATATAAATAGATATAAGGAGACCAGTGGACATCATAATAATAATGATGATGAGTCCTCTGGTCACTATACACACACACACACACACACACATATCTATCTGTATATAAGAACTACCAGAAATAATAATATACAAATAGATATAAGGTGACCAGTGGACATAATAATAATAAGTCCTCTGGTCACTATGTGTGTATATATACATCTATGTATATAATAACAACCTGAAATAATATATAAATAGATATAAGGTGACCAGTGGACATAATAATAAGTCTTCTGGTCACTCTCTATATACGCACACACACACATACACACACACACACACATCTATCTATATAATAACTACCTGAAATAATAATATATAAATAGTTATGAGCTGACCAGTGGACATAATAATAATAATAATGTCTTCTGGTCACTCTGTCTCTATACACACACATACACACATATCTATCTATATAATAACCTGAAATAATAATATATAAATAGATATAAGGTGACCAGTGGACAGAAGAAGAAGAAGAAGAAAGAAGTAGTAGTCGTCATCGTCGTCTTCTGGTCACTATATATACACACACACACACACACACATCTATCTATATATAATAACTACCTGAAATCATAATATATAAATATATATAAGGTGACCACTGAGCATAAAAATAATAATGAGAACAATGGAATAGACTCATAGAAGCCTAAAGTTGGAAGGGACCCCTCGGCCATCTAGTCCAACCCCCAGCCAGGCAGGAAAAGCACAATCAAAACACCCCTGACAGATGGCCATCCAGCCCCTGTTTCAAAGTTCCCAAGGAAGGAGCTTCTACCAGACTCGGAGGCAGAGAGTTCCACTGTTGAACAGCTCTTACACTCAGGAAGTTCTTCCTAATGTTCAGGTGGAATATCCTCTCCTGTCATTTGAACCCATTGCGTCCACAAGCCTGCTCCCTCTTCCTCAGGACACGCTTTCACATGTTTATCCATGGTTCTCATGTCTCCTCTCAGCCTTCTCTTCTGCAGGATAAACAGACCCAGCTCTTTGGGACACTCCTCATAGGGATTATTCATGGTCTCCAGATCCTTTTAGTTGCCTTCCTCTGGACACCTTCCAGCTTGTCAATATCTCTCTTTAATTGTGGTGCCTAGAATTGTACACAGTGTGATTCCAGGGAAAGAGGTTTAACCAAAGCTGAATAGAGAGGCAGTATGACTTCCCTTCATGTCCTCTGTTTTGTGTGTTTTAGTATGTATTTTGTAGAGGCGCCTTTTGTTGTTTAACTTTTGCGGAAGTACATTTTCCTGTGTGTATTTGTACTGTTGTTGTTTTTGCTGCGTTATGTATTTATTTTAATGATTCTTAACTGGGAATGTTTTAAAATACGATTTCTATTTAATCTTGTTTTCATGTTGGTATATTTGTGTATTTTAAATGGCTATGCTGGAGCTTTTATTTGCTGAGTTCCCTTTGGGGGAAATAAAGTGGGGTAATAATAATAATAATAATAATTCACACCATCAGAGATTTGTAGTTTCTCAATTTGCTTCACACACGATATAATAATAATAATAATAATTATTATTATTATTATTATTTAATTATTTTGTAATAATAATAAATCTTTATATCCCACCTTTCTCCCTCACGTGACCCAAAGTGGCTTACAATATATTAAAATAATGTAAACAACAATCCATATACATTGATAATAAGTATAAAATGTCATAAAATAAGCAGTTTAAAATAATAATATACATTCATATTCTTGCAACCTGGCTCAAGCCACGAGGAGAGGTGGGTAAGAAATAAAATTATTATTATTACAATAGAGTCTCGTTTATCTAACCTTTGCTCACCTAACGTTCTGTATTATCCAACGCAGTCTACCCCTTACCCGCAGAAGCGGCACCTATTGATCTACTCACATTTTTGAACTGCTAGGTTGGCAGGAGCTGAGGCTAACAGCTAGAGCTTTTCTTTTCTACATTTATTTATTTATTTATTTTATTTTAACTATTTTGAGTGTGGGGCAAAGTTTTTGTGCATTGAACCATCAAAAAGCAAAGGTGTCTCTTAGCCAATCATTTGGACAGTTTTGGATGAGGCATGCTCAACCTTTTTTGAAGAGGTTTTGACCTTGGAGAGCAGCCATCGAGTATTACATTCACAAGGGAAATGAATGGGCTGAATCACTGTTAAGCAACTTCCACTTTTTCTTGAAATACAAGTGGAGGATCCCTCCTTTGGAAAGCTGAAATGCTCCAAAACCACCCTCAGGGTTGGCTGAGCTAATGGCTCCTTTGCTTTGTAATGGTTTAATGTCCACAAACTTGGTTCCATGCACAAAATGTATAAAATTACCTTTGAGCTATGTTTACAAGTTGTCTATGAAGCCTAAGATCTCATGTTTGGACTTGGGTCTCATCTCCAAGACAACACATATGTATGTTCAGATATTCCAAAATTCCCTGGTGATGCAGCAGGTTAAACCGCTGAACTTGCTGTTTGAAAAGTTGGTGGTTTGAATCTGGGGAGTGGGGTGAGCTCCTGCTGTTAGCCCCAGCTTCTGCCAACACTAGCATTTTGAAAACATGCAAATGTGAGTAGGTCAACAGGTACCGCTTGGGGCAGCATGCAGTCATGCTGGCCACATCACCTTGGAGGTGTCTATGGACAACGCCGGCTCTTTGGCTTCAAAATGGAGGTGAGCACCACCCCCAGAGTGGGACACAACTAGACTTAATGTCAGGGGAAACCCTTACCGTTACTTTACTATGGTCTCAAACATTTTAGATAAGAGATATTCAAGGTAGTCTCCCAGGATACCTAGGCCTGCTAAGCAGCAGGGGAGATTTGCCCATGCTGTGCGCAAATGGATACGATCAAGGAAGGTGAAGAATGCGTAAAAGGCAAGGTGAGGTTGCTGGGCAAGTCCCTGTGGCATGAAGTTAGCTCCACCTTTCCGTGTTAGCAATGACAAGGGTTGCGAAGCACGTCTCTTGTCATGCAGAATCAGGTTTGGCAAGAAAGCACTTGTCTTACCAGATTCAAAGAGCGCGAGTGACAAAAGTGAGTTTCCTTTTGTAGGCAGGGACTCCACATTGTCTGTAACTAGGGATTTCATCTTATTTATTGTGTCAGAAGAGAATTGAGAATACAATTATAATGCATAAAAAACCACAAAGTAAGTTAAAAACTTGGCATTATGCTAAATTTCCTTTGACCAGAAGCTGGCCATTTCAAGTGCCTCTGGTGTTGCTGTAAGGAGGTCCTCCATTGTGCTTGTGGCAGGGCTCAGGTTGCATTGTAGTAAGTGGTCAGTGGTTTGCTCTTTTCCACACTCGCATGTCGTGGACTCCACTTTGTAGCCCCATTTCTGAAGATTGGCTCTGCACCTTGTGGTGCCAGAGCACAGCCTGTTTAACCTGCTGCACCACCAGGGAATTTTGAAATATCTGAGCATACATATGTGTTCCGGGTCACCCAGCCTTCTATGTGCCCAGGAGGGAGTTTCTAATCCATTCTCAGACACTGAGTGAGGTTCCTGGTTTTAGCCTGCCACTTTTAGACTCTTGCTTGCTGAGGTGTTTCTGTAAGTGTCTCTCTAGATCTATTTCTTGATGTAAGGTGTTGGCATGCTGGCTGATATCCGAACAGAGGATGGGTTGGAGATGTCACTGCTTTGGTCCTTTCATGTCTACTTCCCAGCAGACATCAGGTAGTGCAATACTGGCTAAACAGTATAATTTCTCCAGTGGTGTCGGGCGTAGACATCCAGTGATAATGTGGCATGTCTCATTGAGAGCCACATCCACTGTTTTAACTTGGTGAGATGTGTTCCACACTGGGAATGTGTAGCAAAGCGCAAGGGTGGATGTCTTCATGGTGTCTGGTTGTGATCCCTGGGTTGTGCCAGTCAGCTTTCGTATGGTATTATTTCTAGCATCCACTTTTTGCTTGATAATCAAGCAATGCTTCTTGTAAACTCCATTGGAAAGCTCCCTGTTTGAGCGGTGATGGCACAATTGTCAGCATAGATGAAACTCTCTCACCCTTCTAGCAGTGGCTGATCGTTTGTGTAAGTGTTGAACGTTGATGGAGCAAGCTTTGGAGAGCTTCTGTTCAACCATTTCAAAGCTCCCTGCTTGAGCGGTGATGGCATGATCATCAGCATAGATGAAACTCCCTGTCTCTTCTGGCAGTGGCTGATCATTTGTGTAAATGTTGAACATTGCTGGAGCAAACACACTCCCCTGAGGCAGGCCGATCTTCAGAACTAGGGGCTAAGCTGTAATGTAGAGTAGGAAGTACTATGTGGAGGTTGGTGGAGGGATTTTGCATTGTAGCAACTGGATTTTCTTGCCAACCAGAAAGGTATTGAAATGCAACCAGAACAGACTTGATTCAACCATGTCTTCCCAGAGTGATTTAATACATTATTAGTGTGACCTCACCCTCCTTAAAGTTCCTAGGAGGCATCAGACATGGTTTTGAAAGAAAGGAAGTCTGGTATGTTACACACACAGAGTTCTTTCCATATTTATGGAGACTTTCCTACGCTGAGCTCTTTGCTGCTGGGTGAATGCTGTGTGACAAGTTGCCTTGGGCTGCCAGTGTTTGTATCTAGTTAAAGCAACTCTATAGTTTCCCCAGGGTAAGCAATATACGGCAAAAGAATAAGTGGGAGCAGTTGTACATGGCTTAGAATAGCAGAATTGGGAGTCAAAATGGTGAATGTGATCTGCGTTTTTAATTCTGTGTATTAGTGTACATGTTCAAAATAATGTGGACTCTCCAAGCTGCTGCATCTTTCCTCTGTGATAAAATCTTGAATATGAAGCAGGCAAACAAAGTTATAAATTAACATCACACACAGAGGCCACTTTTCACTTAGTTGTTACCTTACTCACCTCCCTATAAGGCTCTGTGCAAAAAGAGACACTAGAAGCATCAAAGGCAGCTTGATTTTTTACCACACTTGCAATTCACAACTTCATATTTACATCAGACAACAAGGTTTAATAAAACCGAAGTGTCTTAAATAGAGCATAACTCTGGGAGCTAGAGTTTTCTGCAATGCAGAGATCCTGTAGCAGTTGTCCCAGGGGTTACACAACAGATAAGTCCTTTTCACCTCCAGGTAGTGATGTTCGAAAAGCACAGTATAGAAATTCTCTTAGTGAATATAAACAAGACAATTTGAGCTGGGAAAATGAATGAAAGCAAACCATTTTGAGTTATGGCTGCAGGAAGAAAGCCTCCTCTATGCTTATGTTGGTTTTCCATAACTTCTCTGAGAGACCAGCATGGTTCCTTGTGAATATATTGAGCACATGTATGTGTGTGTATAATTCTGCAACTTGTGCAATGGAAGGCAGGGTTTTGTGTGTGTGTGGTTCAACTATCTCCATGGCTCATCTTCAGTGTATTTTTAAAAGGTGCCGGTTACTGTAACTAGGAAGCAAGAGCACCACCTACCAATTTGAACTGTCATTCATTTGCTGAACAGAATGAATTTTTGGTCTCCCTCCTGGGTTGTAATGGTGAATTACAAGTGTGGTACAAAGGTGTTGGCATATACACACACACACTCCACATTCTGAAACCTGACAAAACGGGTGAATCAGACTTCTGAACATGAGTACTTGCTCATAGTTTGGTTTTCATGGCAACTTTGCTTTTTTTGAGGGGAAAATAGTACGAGAAACCTTGAAGGATCTATTGCAGGCGTGGGCAAACTTTCTAACTTGGAGGCAGCATGCTAGCACTCCCTGCTAAATGGACTGGCTTCCCGGTGATGGGAGGAAGGAAAGAGAAAAGGGGGGACAAAAGGGAGGAAAGAAGGAAGGAAAAAGAGAAGGAAGAGAAGGAGGAAGAGAAGGATTGGGGGAAGGAAGGGAAAGATATAGGAAAGACAGAAGGAAAGAAGGAAAAAGAGGGAGAGAAGGAAGAAAGGATGAAAGGGAGGAAGGGAAGACAAAAGGGAAGGAAGGATGAAAGGGAAGGAGGAAGGAAAAAGAGAAGGGAGGAAGAGAAGGATGGAAGGAAGGGAAATATATAGGGAAGGGAAGAATGAGAAAGAGAGGGAAGAAAGGATGAAATATATAGGAAAGAGAAGGAAAGACAAGGGAAGAATGAGAAATAGGGAAGAAAGGATAAAAGGGAGGAGGGGAAAGATGGAGGGAGGGAAGGGAAGACAAAAGGAAAGGATGAAAGGGAAGGAGGAAGGGAGGGTGAAAGGAAGGGAAAGATATAGGAAAAGGGAAGGAGGGAAAGACAGAAGGGAGGGAGAGAGGGAAGGAAGGAGGAAGGGAAGGATAAAGAGGGAAGGAGGGGGGAAAGAGTGAAGGAAGGATGAAAGGGAAGGAAGAAGGAAAAAGAAGGGAGGAAGAGAAAGATGGAAAGAAGGGAAAGATATAGGAAAGGAGGAAAGACAAAAGGGAAGAATGAAAAAGAGGGAAGAAAGGATGAAAGGGAGGAAGGGAAGGATGGAAGGAGAAAGAGGGAAGGGAAGGATGGAAGGAGAAAGAGGGAAGGGAAGACAAAAGGGAAGGAAGGATGAAAGGGAAGGAGGAAGGAAAAAGAGAAGGGAGGGAAAGATATTGAAAAGAGAAGGAAGGGAAGACAGAAGAGAGGGAAGAAGGAGAAAGAGGGAGAGAGGGAAGAAAAGGAGGCAGGGGAGGATAAAAAGAGAAGGAGGGGGAAAAGAGGGAAGGAAGGGAAGTCAAAAGGGAAGGAAAGATGAAAGAGAAGGATGGAAGGAAAAAAGGAAGGCTAAAGGAAAGAAAAGGGGAGGGAGGGAGGTAAAAGAGGAAGGAAGGATAGGATGGTGAGAGAGAGGAGGGCCTGAGAAAAGAGCCCAAGGGGCCGCATCCTGCCCCTGGGCCTGAGGTTGCCCATATCTGCTCCATTGCCAGTTGAATCAGTGTTTGGAGGAGACATATGTCAGGCCCTCGAGGTCCATAGCTAGTCTCCCTTTTCTCTTTTGTCATTGGAAGTCTAAAGTTAGTGCTGACAGTGATTTTGCTGCATTGTGCTTGTCGACCTCATTCTTTTAGTTCCTTAACTTGCTTTGCAGCACAGGTGACATGCTCAGAGCCTTCCATGCCGCCTTGCAGAATTCTCCTGTTAATACGAAGAACCAAGCAGCAAAGGTAGGTGGGAAACCTATGTGATGATTTGGCTGCAAATATGACAGAATTTCTACAAATTTAATTCCTTGTTGCCTATGTCAGTCCCCCTTGTGTGAGGATGCCCTTCTATCAGAAGGAGTAATTAATGAAACTTCCTCCTTGAGGTGTGCAGTCTGTATTACTTACTTACTTAATTACTTAGACGATCCCTTGTTGTCTGAGTTTGATGGCCTTCCAACTGTAGTGTCTTAGCGGTGGGTACGTAGGTGACTGTAGAGCCCTATTCTTGACCCACATGTTTTTCTGCAATGAGGGCATCGATTTCCATGTGGAAAGCAGTCCTGGTCAAAGGTTTTTAGAATGGCTTGTAAGTCTTCTGAATGTGCACAGACTATGTTATCATCGGCATATTGGAGTTCTATAACAGAACTCCAAGATGGAGAAATTGACTTTTGGATCCAGGCGTCTTATAATTAAGTCAGTTCCCCCATGTATCCAAAGCTATCTCGACCTCGTTCCACTGTTCTGTTGTGTCTTTTCAGGAGCGAGCCCAGGAAGTGGTTTTGAAGGTCCTGACCTCTTTTAAAGGCAGCGAGATCGAGCAGGCAGTCAACTCCTTAGACAGCAATGGTATTGACTTGTTAATGAAATACATTTATAAAGGATTTGAAAAACCGACGGACAATAGCAGTGCAATACTACTTCAGTGGCATGAAAAGGTATGCCAGCGTTCTCTGCTTTGGATTGAATATAGTTGAACAGATTGTATATCTGGCAGCTTCTTGAAGCATAACCTCTCTGTGTTGTTGAAGGCTTACATGGCCGGAATCACTGGGTTGCTGTGCTGTATGGCCATGTTCCAGAAGCATTACTTGCTGGACAAGTGGGCTTATTAACAAAATACTCTCCTCATGAATGTATAGCAGAGTAACTTATTAGCAGCAGCCTGACCCAGCACTAGTAGCACAAAGTGATTATTACACACACATACCAATGTTATCTCTTCCACAGGCTTTTCTTTGTAGCAAAATCATATGGTTGCACTATTTACAAAAAAAAAAAAAAAGGTTTCCATAACACAAACAAAGTTCTTTACACATCCTTTTTTACTTCCACGGTGGGCTTTTTTTTCGTGCAGATAAACAGTTTTGCTCTCACAGAGCCTCTTCTCACATCAAAGTTACACAGGAGCTTCACATAGGAGCTGTTTACACACAGCAGCCTTCACACTGAAGCTTCACATATTATGGCCTTCAGCCTGGGGCTTCTCTCACCGAAGCATCTCACCCCACGCGTACTCATACTGAGGCCTACTGACACTGAGGCCCACTCACACTGCGGCCTTTCTCCCACTGAGGCCTTCTCACACTGTGGGCTATCTCAGACTGAGGTTTTTCTCCCACTTAGGCCTTCTTACACTGAGGGCTATCTCACACTGAGGCCTTTCTCCCACTGAGGCCTTCTCACACTGAGGGCTATCTCAGACTGAGGCCTTTCTCGCACTGAGGCCCTTTTCCCACAGAGACCTCGCATAGACTGAGGACTATTAAGCTACAGGCACAGCTGCTTATATTGAACTGCAGTTTTTGCGGAGTCATTGCATCTATTTAACCCGGTAGGCTGTTAGGAATTGTGTGAGTTGAAGTACAAAACACCTGGAGGGCCAAAGTTTGCCCATGCCAATTCTAGAGTCTATACATTACTTTCTGTAGTGTTGAAGCTTGGTAAACAAAGCTGCAATGGTTTCCTGCTTTGTGAACATGCAAATCCATGTTCTAGCATGACTACAGCCAGGTTAGTGAAGTGATTCAAGTTTCTGGCTGCAAGTATGAAGGCTCCATGTTTTAATATTTCCCAGCCAAATAATGAAACTCTCAGTCACCTCACTTGTATAAAAGTTGTGCATGAGATAAAGGGGTTCAAGCTTTGCGCTTGCCTTCCTTTCTATAAGTGGAGAGTGGAAAATACGACTAATACAACTGAAGTCAGCCCTTAAGTAATAGCACAACATAAGGTGTTTACTTGTCCTTCTGTCAATGGCCTTCCCATCCTTAGCAGTCCAGAAATGGTCTCTTACTGGACTTTCAAAGATGCAGCTTTCCTTGTCAAAGTATCTTTCAGTGGGTGGCTTGGTGAGGACATGTTCTCATGACAACATAAAAGGGTTCTTTTTCTTGCTTGCTCTCCTGTTTGCCATGGAAACAGCAATTTGTGGCTGGTAGGGGGTGGTAGTTGGGGTGGGTGGGCTGCAAAATATGACGCCTGGCTTCCCACATCGTAGGAGGAAGAGTTGACACCGCTCATTCTCCCACCAGCAAGGCATTCCAGGTTTAATTTGGTACAGGTCTTAAGCTGGACCTTTCTAGAAGTATAGATGTACAGAAGGAAAGGCCACTGCTGTGGTTTTGTTCTGTTTTGAAGCCAGCCCAAAGTGATAAAAAGAACAAAAACACACAGAGCAATGTGATCTCTTCCTTAGGAGGATTTTCTTTGTAGCAAAATAGTATAGTTGCACTATTTACAAGAACAAGATTTCCACAACACAAATAAAATCCTTTATACTTCCTTCTTTGCTTCCATGCTGGGCTTCTTTCTCACACAGATAAACAGTTTCACTCTCACAGAGCCTCCTCTCACAACGAACTTATACTGGAGCTTCACACAGTAGTATTTTACACAGCAGCCTTTATACTGGAGCTTTACACATAAGGCTTTACACACGAGGCCTTCAACCTTGGGGCTTGTTTCACTGAAGCTTCATACACCAGACCTTCTCACACTCGGCCTTCTCATAGACTAAGGCCTACCTCAGACTGTGAGGCCTACCCCACACAGAGGCTTCTCTCACAGACTAAGGCCTACCTCAGACTGTGAGGCCTACCCCACACAGAGGCTTCTCTCACAGACTAAGGCCTACCCTACACTGTGAAGCCTTTTCTCACAGACCGAGGCCTTTCTCCCACTGAGGTTTGCCTCAGACTGACGGTTACTAAGCTACAGGCACACCTGCTTATATTGAACTGCAGCTTTTGCTGAGTCATTGCATCAATTTAACCCTTTCAGTGCTTCATTTTTTGTAATTAATAATACTTAATTCATTTTTAATATTTCTGGCATGTATTTGGCTGAAGGCGGTTTCAAGTAGTTTTGTTTTAGTAGGTTTGTGGAGTTTGGTCCTGACTACTTTTTCCCCTTTGACACACAAACATGCTTTATTCAAAATAGAACATTGTGCCTCACTGCCTTCCTTCGGTTTTCTTCTTTTAGGTGGTTTGGAACATAGGCAAGATGGGAAGAAATATTAATAATTCTCCTTTGTTCTTTTTTTGAGTTGTTTATGCTGGAATTTCTCCAGAATTTGCCTAAGTTGAGGAGAGTTGAGGTTCAAATGCTATTGTCAAGACATTTCACGTACTAAATGGAGCTGATTTGGGGAGGAAGCTGACTGCTGTCTTCTTTCTTTCCCCACTTCTAGGCCTTTGCCGTAGGTGGACTAGGATCCATAGTCAGAGTTCTTACCGCACGAAAAACTGTTTAACAAGCCTGCGTTCACTTGAGTCGTCGAGAGACACCCGAGAACTCTTGTTTGGAGCCGGCGGGAGAGAGCCGGCGACTCCGACACTTTTTTTGTCCATCCTTCGAAGGAACCACAATCTACTGAAAACGCTTCCGAGTCTCGGAGCAAAAAAAGGTCCTATTAAACCACGAAGGGTGGGAGGGGGAAGGATTTATGTATTTGTGTTTTCCGACTATCAAGATATTCGAGAGCCGGGAGAAGGGGGCTCCCTGCAACCTGTGCTGCAAAGGGAATTGGGGCTGGTTTTGTGTGTCTGTGGGCGGCCTAGTCTCTGGGACGGCTACTCCTTAGCCCACTGTGTGCGTGCGTGTGTTTGTGCGAGTGCGAGAGAGACTTTAATTTAAATTTATCCCATGTCTGTGGGGCGGGGAGGGGGTGAGGTAGCTGTGGCGGGCTCAGAAGCAACAGGAAGTTGGTTGGAGGGCTTGGCGGAAGGCCTTTTCTTATGCAAGAGGGCTTTTTTGTACATAGGTCAGGATCGCTGGGCTCGGTGTGGAGTTGGTTTTCATGTAAAGTGCCTGCTGCTCTATCAAAAATAAAGTTCTTGGATGGTTAGAATAAACCAGCCATGGGCTTTGGCTTCCTTGGGTTCTTCCTTGGGTTTTCCTTGTTGGAAATTGGGAAGAAAGTGGGGTGCAGTTTGGCACAAGAAGCATTCCTTCCAGGAAACCCGGAGCCCAGTTCCTCCTTAACTATTACAGTAAGTAAACAGTAAGAAGAAATATGACATTGGATTCCCTGCATCTCAACTGATCCTTAAGTTGGCTCTAGTTTACTAAGTCCCTTTCATAAGAGACTAGTCCAGGATCCAAGCGTGGCTAACTAAATGTCTCTGAGAAGGCCCCAAGTAGGACCAGTTGCGATTGACATTTAAAATGTGCTGAAACTAGAGTCAGCCCTCCATGTTGGATAGGGTTGAAGGCCCCCTGTGAATGTGGGAAAGATAAATTTTAAAAAGCTATTTTTTTCCAGAGAGAACAGTTTTCTAGGAACCTCTAGATCAGGTAGGAATAAACCCAGGCCCGAGGGTCAAATGCGGCCCTTTAGGCTCTTTTCTCAGGCCCTCCTGTCTCTCACCAACCGATCGTTCCTTCTCTTTCCTTCCTCCTTCCCTTCCACTCTATCGTCCTTCCTTCCCTCTTTCTCTTTCTCCTTCCTCCCTTCATTTTTCCTTCTTTCCCCCCTTCCCTCTATTCCTTTCTACCCTTTCATTTTCCTTTTTCCTCCCTCTCTCCCTTTCTTCATTCTTCCTTTCCTCACTTCCTTCCCTCTCTTCTTCTTCCTCCATCCTTCCCTTCCTCTTTTCATCTTTCCTTCCTTTCCTCTTTCCTCCTTCCTTTCCTCTCTTCCTTTTACTTTCTCCTTCCATCCTTCCCTTCCTCCCTTTCATCTTTCCTTCCTCCTTTCCTCCCTTCTCTCCTTCGTCCTTCCTTCCTCCTTTTCTTCTTCCCTCCCTCCCTCCCTTCCCTCTATTTCCTTCCACCCTTTCATCTTCTCTTTTTCCTCCCTCCCTCCCCCCCTTCCTTCCAGATTCCTAGCTGCTGCAATGGCGGTGGACGAAAGGATCTGAGGCAGTAGCCCCTCCCACTGGCTATATATACTCTCAAGGGGAGAGTGGGTGGGACTACTGCCTAAAAGTGTCTAATAAGTTTTCTAGAAGATTCCGAACTGTCTGCGCAGGTGCAGGAAATACCATATGTGTGAATTCACAGGGACCACAATGGGGAACTCTTCCTCTTCTTCCCTTCCTTCCCTCTTTCCTCCTATCTTTCTTCTCTTCCCCTTACTTTCTCCTTCCATCCTTCCCTTCCTTCCTTCTTTCTTTCCTTCCTCCTTTCCTCCCTCTTTCTTCTTCCCTTCTCTCCTTCCCTTACACCCTTTCTTCCTTTCCTCTGGCCCACCATTTTGGGAATTGCAGTTCATCCCCATTCTTATGCATTCTCTAATGAGAGCATTCATAAAAAAAACACCAACAGGAAATAGATCTACAAATCACCTAGCTGACATGACCTAACACCCCAAAACAAACAATGCCATTTTCAAATAACCCGGGCACCGCCGCCTCCCCAAGATGGTATGCAATGTAGGCAACAGGCAAGAAGGTATAATAACTCAGCCTTAAGGTTTAATCCAAAACGTATTGCACCACAAATTATCTTCCTAGGGGCCATTGCATAATACAGTCCCTTTGCACACTGAAGGAGTTGGCTCGCCAAGTGTGCCCAAAGGCCGCCTTTGAATATATATATATATAGTTATATACATAACGCCACAGGTGGTTGGTTTGTGTTTTGATTTTTTTACAGGAAGAGAAAGTGCATTAGTTGCGGCGATGAATGAATATACACACCTCATTCTTGCTCTTGGGAAGCTTCCCAAGGTTTCAATACTGTTGCTTAGCAATATGCAGTTTCCTATATTACACGGCTTTCTGTACAGTATGTAAGCGTTGCTAAATCCCTGCAGTTTGTAGGTGCAGAGGTGGTTGTTGTTTTGGTTATTCAGTTAGAAAATGAGCCATTTAGCTTCAGAGTTAGTACTCAAAACTGTTTTCAAAACAGAGATAGAATAAGTGACCTCTTGGTCTACGACTGGCAAATTTGTGGGAGTCTATGTCCGAATTCTGGTTCGAAATTTAATGTAATCGTGCCCGTCGGATTAAGAGTGGCAATACAAAAGAGCAGTCTTGCTTGAGTGAAATTGACTTGAGCATATGTTTGCAAAAATCAGGTCAGCAGCCCTCCCATTCATTCCTTTGGGGAAAATCCAGTTACAGAAGTGCTTTAAGAGTCCTTGTCTCCTAGCTTTATAGCTGCCACCCACTTCCCAGCCTGAACGCTTACTCGAATACACTACTTTTAAAAGGCAAGAGTCATAAAGACAATTTAAAATTGCTTTTTTCTGTAAGAAAAATAAAAGCTGGTCAGCTCTGTAAAAAGTTGTGCTTTCCCAGCTGGAGGTTCAAGGACGCCTGTTTCCAGAGAGGTTGGAATTGCCAGCAGGCAAGAGGAGAGGACATCGCCATCGCTTCCCGTTTCCAGGGAATGACACCAATGCAGCAGGTTGTGTCCCATATCTAACCGTGACCCTCACCACAAAGCCGTGGGACTCCTGCGATCCTCAAAGGTGGGACATTCTTTGTAAACATGCCCCCCTCCCAACGTTTTCATATAAAATACTGTGGTGAAAGCAGTTAAGACCTCGGTGGATGCAGCATCCTTGTGTGTAGAAAACCAAAATAGAAGCAGGTTGAGGCAGGTTCAGGAGCACATCCTCGGGGCCTCTTATAACCAGGGGGTCCTTGGATTTGAAATGGAAGGCCGGATGCTGCCCCTGGGAGGCGGCTTGGACCCAAACCAAGACATCTGGAAAGGGAAGAAGCACAAAAGTCTCAACGCAAGGCACAAAAAGCGACAGTAGCAACGAATCCCTAATCTGCCCTTCCTTTATTTATTACTGTATATACTCGAGTATACGCCAAACCAAATATGCCGCATTTCCCCAAAAATAAGACACTGTCTTATATTTATTTTTCCTCAAAAAGACATACAATGGCTTATTTTCAGGGGATGTCTTATTTTTATTACATATGGTAAAACAATCTGCATTTATGGGATATCTTCAGGTCTCAGTAGCAGACTGCTTGCTGAAGCTTTTTTCCCTATGACCTGGTGTTTGTGTGGGGTGAGAGAGACCCACAGACTGTTGCCGATCAGTGCTGGGGAGCAACAGATGTACTGGTGTTTGTGTGGCGTGAAAGAGACCCACAGACTGTTGCTGGTTGGTGCTGGGGGAGAGAGACCCACAGTGCTGAATAAACTGGCAGCCACAGCTTTACTTCTTCCCCCTGAGGACACACAATACTTAAAGTAGAGCATACTGCTCCTCACTTCACTGAGACTTTTACATTCGCTTTCTATGTCTCCCTCTATGCCTCAGCTTGCAGCACGCACAGAATGACCGGGACTTGACGGGGGAGCCGACCTGCTGAAGCTTTTTCCCTATCCCCTGATATTTGTGTAGGGTGAGAGAGACCCACAGACTGTTGCTGATCAGTGCTGTGGAGCAGCAGCTTTAGTGGTGTTTGTGGGGGGTGAGAGAGACCCACAGACTGTTGCTGCTCAGTGCTGGGGGTGGGAAGAGACCCACCGTGCTGAATAAACTGGCAGCCACAGCTTTACTTCTTTCCCCTGAGGACACACTATACCTAAACCAGAGCATCCTGCTCCTCATTTCACTGAGGAGACTTTTACATTCGCTTTCTATGTCTCCCTCTATGCCTCAGCTTGCAGCACGCACAAAATGACCGGGACATGACAGGAAGCCGACCTTGGGCTCAGTAGCAGACTGCTTGCTGAAGCTTTTTCCCTATCACCTAATATTTGTGTAGGATGAGAGAGACCCACAGACTGTTGCTGATCGGTGCTGTGCAGCAGCAGCTTTAGTGGTGTTTGTGGGGGGTGAAAGAGACCAACAGACTGGTGCTGGGGGGTGGGGGAGAGAACTACAGTGCTGAGTAAAGTGGCAACCACAGCTTTACTTCTTCCCCCTGAGGATACACAATAAAACAGAGCATACTGCTCCTCACTTCACTGAGGAGACTTTTACGTTCGCTTTCTATGTCTCCCTCTATGTCTAAGTTTGCAGCACGCACAGTGGAACTCTCTTCCCCAGAATATGGTGGGGCTCCATCTTTGGAGGCTTTGAAACAGAGGTTGGATGGCCATCTGTTGGGGTTGCTTTGAATGTGATTTTCTTTCTTCTTGGCAGAATGGGGTTGGACTGGATGGCCCACGAGATCTATTCCAACTCTAGGATTCTATGATTTTAGATGGCCAGCCAGTCTCTGTGGGAAAACCTCCAGAAAAGAAGATTCGGGGGGTAGCGCATTCCACTGTCAACTTAACTGTTGAAAAGGTGAAATAGTGACTGATTCACACATTCAAGCCATCACTTGGCAGTGCGATTCTCAATAAATGGAAAGGCACGTGTGGCTCCACTTTGAAGAGTTTAAAGCCTTTACCTTGTACTCCAGCGTTTCCTTGAGCATGTTTTCCTCTTCTTGAGAGAAGCCAAGCAACACCGAGACAGCTTTGATGAGCTGGAATGCCTGCAAAGCAACCGCAGGTGTGACAGTGGGCTGTGTGGGGAGCATCAAACTCTTCTAACCCATAAGAAAAGTAAAGTTGAGATCTATCGTTGATCCACACTCCCGCTCCTTTATTATTTACCTTTATCCCAGCTAATGTACTTTATTTATATTCCTCTCTATCTCCCCAAGGGGACTCAGAGCAGAGCACAGGGTTCATATATGTCATGCATTCAGTGCCTTTATACAAAAGACAGTCAGTACATAAACAGAGGCAAGGCTTCCCTCTTTTCATCCCTGGCATCTGGAGGCTGTGCTCGACTCGGCCATAGGAAGGTGCAGTTGTTTCATTTTTCCATGCCGAGGAGCCTGTTCTCCATGGACGCCTTCCTGATTGAATTGCCGGCATGTTTTTTCAGGGACGCCTTTGATCTCACCACCAAAGCAGTACTTGTTTATCTACTCACATTGCTGTTTTCGAACTGCTAGGTAAACAGAAGCTAGGGCTGACGGTGGGATCTCACCCTGGTCCGCAGCTTGAACTGCAGAAGATCTTCTGTAGCTGGTGGTTTAACCCTCTGTGCTAGTTGCGGCTCCACAACTAATAATAAACATGAGCCCCCGATGAGTTAAACCACTGAGCTGCTGAACTTACTAACTAAATGGTCACAGGTTCGAATCTGGGGAGCAGGGTGAGCTCCCACTGTTAGCCCCAGCTTCTGCCAACCTATCAGTTCAAAAAGATGCAAATGTGAGTAGATCAATAGGTACTGCTTCAGTGGGAAGGTAACGGCGCTCTATGCAGTCATGCTGGCCACATGACCTTGGAGTTGTCTATGGACAATGCCGGCTCTTTGGCTTAGAAATGGAGATGAGCACCAACCCCCAGAGTCAGACACAACGAGACTTAATGTCAGGGAAAAACCTTTACCTAATAATAAACATTAAACAACGCAGAAGCCCCTTATCTTACCTCTGATTCCCTGCAGGACATAAATTTCAGGACCACGTGCTTTAAGTACTCAAAGTTTATCTCTCGGGAGTCGTTCAGATCTGAATTGTTTGTCACAGTCAAGGCCGGAACAGGTGCTTCGGGGACCTCGGCCTCAGGCTTGATTTTCTAAAATAAGGAGATTAATAAGCCAGGCGAAACAATCACTTGCCAAACCTCTCTTAAGTCGTCTTGGGGAATAAAAAACTCTTCCCAAAAAAATCAATAAATTCAAACAGTCTCATAGTTTCATCTTGCGAAAGGTGTTCCTAAACTCTCCATCTTTGATCCTAGCACATTCCGCACCAATGGATTGATCAACCAGCATAAATTATGTAAATGTATTTACTAAATTTATATTCTGTTCCTCCACCACATGGTGCTCAAGATGGCTGGCTGCAAACATGCAAATGAGATGCAAAGCAAACGAATATAAAAAGGAGTTAGGCAGGGAGACAACGGCAACTAATGGCAGCTTATTTATGAGTCGGCTGGTGGGCCAAAGTGATGGCTTCTAAAATACTAGAATTGCCCCACTCTCAAGCAAATCCCTCAAAAGTCTTTTCAAGTCCTAAAGAGCTTCCCATGGATACATAAACCTCACTTGCCTAGTTTCCAACAAACCTCATAACCTCTGAAGATGCCTGCCATAGATGTAGGCGAAACATCAGGAGAGAATGCTTCTGGAACATGGCTATACAGCTCGGAAAAACTCACAGCCACACATAAGACTCCAGTGGCTAGCAATGTTTTTGGATACAAGTCAAAGTGCCTATATAGACTTGTCCACAGCTGCCAACCAATGATTCCCCCAAGCAGGAAGCAGCCAGGCCTTGAAGCTGCCAGGCTATTCATTGCTAACCAAGCAGGCCAATTGCAACATCCGCACTTGCCTCCAACAGACAAAGAGTTTTTTCTCCCACCCTGGACATTATTCTACAGATATATAAACCCCACTTGCCTAGTTTCCAACAGACCTCACAACCTCTGAGGATGCCTGCCATAGATGTGGGTGAAATGTCAGGAGAAAATGCTTCTGGAGCATGGCTAGACAGCTTGAAAAACTCACAGCAACCCAGTGATTCCAGTCATGAAAGCCTTCGACAATACAGTGCGCGGTTTCTTAAATGAATGGCAGATAAAAGACTTGGGGAATGTCCTCCACTTACCAACTCTTTCTGCAAGGTCTTCTTGAGTTCCGTCATTCTCTGCTGGAGCTGCTTTATCATCTAAAAATGGAGACAGGAGAGACCTGAGTCCACCTTCCCATAACATCCGTTGAACATCCTTGCATAACCATTTCCAAAGGACAGAGAGGCATCAGGTATTAAAATATCACCTTCCAAGGGCAACTGATGCAAAGAAGCATAAACATACAGTATTTTCCCAAAGAGAGCAAGGAGGACATGGCTGCTTAACGAATTGTCTCGTTCACAGGGTGAAGGTCCCCAAAACAACTCCTTACCTTATTCTTCTCAGCAATTTGCTGTTCCAGGTCTCGGTTCTCCTTCTGGAGCTGGACGACATCGGCGGCGTCCACCTCCCCGTTAGTCTCTGCTTCTCCCCCTTCGGAGGCGTGCAAGTGGTTTTTCAAGGCTGCAGATGCCTGGCAAAAGGGATCGTACTTGGAAGATGTGTCGTTTTAATAATAATAATAATAATAAACGTTATTTATACCCCGCCAACATCTTCCCCAAGGGGGCTCGGGACGGCTTACATGAGGCCAAGCCCAGCAATATAACAATGCAAATACACAACCTAAAAACACAACAATAAAATATATTGTGCAATTTCACAGGGACCAGGAGTGAGACCCATGTGTGCGATTTCACAGGGACCATGAAGAAGAAAGGCGCGCATCCCAGCTCAGGGCCACTCACTTGCTTCTCGCTGGCCGTCAGCCACTCCTGCTGTTCCTGCAGCTGGGCTTGCAATGCGCTCCTCTGCTCTTCTGCCTCGGCTTCCCGCTCTGCGGCCTGGTGCTGGCAAAGCTTGAGACTGGACTGCAACTGTTGGACCTGCAGCACAAGCGCATCGTGGCCTAGAAGAAAGGAAAGTCATGCTTGCTTACCTGTAACCATGTTTCTTTGGTGATCTGTGAAATTTGCACATATGGTGAGAGGGGGAAAGCTGCTGGTACTGATGGGCATGCTGTGTGTTGATTTTGACTCACATTTTGTAATTTAAAATACCTAGTTAATTTTTAATATTTCTAACAAATTTCAACAGAAAGGAGGAAACTATGAAAATGAACAAAATGTAGCTACCAATATTTAAAAAAATTCTAAAACTGGGATTGTAAACAAATAGCAACACTCAAAAAACGGGAATTCCAGACAACAACTATTTATATAAATAAAAATGTAATGTTCGTTTGTGGGATTAACATAACTCAAAAACCACTGGATGAATTGACACCAAATTTGGACACAAGACATCTAACAACCCAATGTATGTCCTTCACTCAAAAAAAAAAAAACCTGATTTTGTCATTTGGGAGTTGTAGTTGCTGGGTTTGGAGTTGTAGTTCACCTACATCCAGAGGTGGACACAAACAATGATGGATCTGGACCAAACTCAACACGAATACTCAATATGCCCAAATGTGAACACTGGTGGAGTCTGGGGGAAATAGAATCTTGACATTTGGGAGTTGTAGTTGCTGGGATTTATAGTTCACCTACAATCACAAAGCATTCTGAACCCCACCAACAATAGAATTGAGCCAAACCTCCCACACAGAACCCCCATGTGGGCCACAGCAACGCGTGGCAGGGGACGGCTAGTAAATAATAATAATAATAATAACAATAATAATAAACTTTATACTCCGCCACCATCTCCCCAAAGGGGACTTGGGGCAGCTTACATGAGGTCAAACCTGGTAATACATTACAGCAAAATAAATGCAAAATGACAAAAATAACATCACAATAAAATAAGTAAAAACATAAAAGTACAATGAAACAGTGCAAAGTAACAAAATGAAAAATCAAATGCAATGGGTGAGCCAAATGTACGACATAAAACGATAAAACTCTGGACAAGAATCAATCAGGGCCAGCCAACACCTCCCAACAAAGGATTCCCCCAGGCAGGAAGCAGCCAGGCTTTGAAGCTGCAAGGCTATTCAATGCTAATCAAGCTGGCCAATTGTAACATTCACATTTGCCTCCAACAGGCAACTCTGGACATTATTCCACTAGGATATAAACCAATGGCTTCAAGACTCAAGATTTAATATCTGTCAAATTTCTCACCTTGCCTTAAGCACGCCAGCTCTTCCTCCTCTTTCAAAAGCCGGTCTGCTTTTTCCACAATTAGCAGATCTTTCTCATGTAATGATGATGTCAAATCTGCAACCTAAGAGCAAGAAAATAAATACGTCACAGTGTGACTACCAGTCCTTGCTTTCAAATCTAGTCTCAGTTGAATATATTAAACTGGTTATTACTATGTTCCAGTGCTTCAAGACCTTGGCCTGTACTTGAAAGCCAAAGAGCCGCCGTTGTCCATAGACACCTCCAAGTTAATGTGGCCAGCATAACTGCATGGAGCACCATTACCTTCCTGCCATTTGCATATTTTCACACTACTAGGTTGGCAGAAGCTGGGGCTGACAGCGGGAGCTCACCCCGCTTCCTGGATTCGAACCTTAGCATCAAGAGTCAGCACTGAGTCCAGGAGAACACCCAGACTGCGGACCCATGTCCTCAGAGGGAATGCAACTCCTTTGAGCACAGGTTGCCACCCTAGACCCCTATCGGCCCCGCAACTGACCAGGAGGACCTCACTCTTGTGTTAATTAAGCCTCAGCTTTTTGGCCCTCATCCAGTCAATCACAGCTGCCAAGCACTGGTCCAGGAATGGGTTGGAAAAGAGTAGTAGTGTGACATCTGCAGAAAGATGACATCCAACTTTTTTGAGTGTTGCTCTCCCAGCGGTTTCATGTAGACGTTGAAAAGCATGTGGGACAGAATAGAGCCTTCTGGGACCCCACAGGACAATGGCCAGGAGTCCGAGCAGGTGTCACCCAGCATCACCATCTGGGTACGATCCTCCAGGAAGGAGCAGAGCCACTGCAGCGCAGTGTCCCCAAGACTCATTCTGGAGAGCCAACCCAAAAGGATACAGCAGTCAATGTTATCAAAAGCTGCTGAGATGTCCAAAAGAACCAGCAGGGACACACTGCCCCTGTCTAGTCCTCTGTGGAGTCATCCACCAAGGCGACCAAAGGTGTCCCCGTTCCGTGGCCAGCCTAAAACCAGACTGCGAGGGATCAAGATCATCAGTTTCATCCAAGAACCCCTGGAGCTGAAAAGCCACCACCCGTAGTCCTTCACCTGTTGTTGCAGTTCCTTCTGTGTCTCCTCCTGGGTTTGGGCCATTTCAGCACTCCTGCTCAGTTCTGCCTGCAAAAGAGAAGCAATCCTGAGATGTAGGATGGGCGAGAGACCGTCACCCTCACCAACGTTTCCCATTCATTTCTATCTCTGTCTTGGAGTTTTGCAGTTGGATGGCTCGAGAGCAGTACGTGTGAAAGGAGAGTAAGTCAGAAATTCAGCAAACAGACCAGGTCAGAGTGGAGAAAGTCAGAGAGTGATAGACAGTCCAGTTTAGTCAGTCAGGCAGTCCAAAAAAGCTAGTCACACAAACAAAGGTTCTCAGCTGCTAACGGAGCAGCGGATGGAGAGAACTGAGGCAGTGGCGCCACCCACCTGCTACTTATACTCGCAAGGGGAGAGTGAGCGGGGCCAACCGCCAAAGTTTTTCAAATCTATCTAGAAGGTTCTGGAGCTGTCTGCTCAGGCGCAGAAACTACCATATGTGCGTATTCACAGTTGACCATGATGGGAAATGTGTCCAATTCTGGGCACCACAACTGAAGAGAGATATTGACAAACTGGAATGTGTCCAGAGCAGGGCGACTAAAATGATCAAGGGTCTGGAGAACAAACCCTATGAGGAGCGGGTTAAAGAGCTGGGCATGTTTAGCCTGCAGAGGAGAAGGCAGACATGATAGCTATGTATAAATATGTGAGAGGAAGTCAAAGGGAGGAGAGCGAACTTGTTTTCTGCTGCCCTGGGGACTAGGACACAGAACAATGGCTTCAAATGACAAGAAAGGAGATTCCATCTGAACATGAGGAAGAACTTCCTGACTGTGAGAGCTGTTCAGCAGTGGAACTCTCTGCCCCGGAGTGTGGTGGAGGCCCCTTCTTTGGCAGCTTTGAAACAGAGGCTGGATGGCCATTTGTCGGGGGTGCTTTGTATGCGATTGTCCTGCTTCTTGGCAGAATGGGGTTGGACTGGATGGCCCATGAGGTCTCTTCCAACTCTATGATTTTATGATTCCCATGTATCATATCTGGGCTTGACCAGAAGCTCGCCTCCCATTTCCTTGGAGAGGATGACAAATAAACATTCAGAGTGTTGACTCCAGGTCTCGAGACCCCAAGGCCTGTCCCCATACCTTTAGTCTCTCCAGTTCAGACTCTTGCGTCGTCATTAACTTTTCTGCATCCTTACATCTGATGTTAAGTTCTTCGTTTTCACTCTCTAATTGCCTCTAAGGGAAGGAGGATATAAATACAAGACTGTATTTAGATCTGGCGATTCCCATACTCCCTTCGATTCACCTTGCGATGCAATTACGCCAGCGACTCCGAGTCAGTTATCTATCAGTTTGCATAACTAATGCTTTGTTGACGTTGTCAAAGGCTTTCATGGCCGGGCCCGGAACACTCACAGCAACCCAGCTTTGTTGTCTGTTGTTCAATCTGAAAATCTAAATACTTTTCAAAGGTTCTATTCTGATCCATATCTGTCTTAATGGCTAAACAGATAGGTTTGCACTGTTTTGAGTTCAATGCTGCCCTGACTTCTTATTGCCCAACCATCCTTATTTCCCTTACTTCAAATAGCTATTTCACAGAGGCATCGAGAGGCAATTTTGGGAGCGTTCCTGCCTCGAAATGGTTAATCATTTCCATATAGGCATGGAAAAACCAGTTACAAATACATTGCTGTGAGTTTTCTAGACCGTATGGCCATGTTCCAGAAGCATTCTCTCCTGACGTTTCACCCCCATCTATGGCAGGCATCCTCAGAGGTTGAGAGCAAAACGTCAGGCGAGAATGCTTCTAAAACATGGCTATACAGTCTAGAAAACTCACAGCAATGTAGTGATTCCGGCCACGGAAGCCTCTGACCAAACTTGGCACACCAGGACTTTGAGGGAATTTACCTCCATTTAGGGGAGTTGTAGTTCACCTACATCCAAAGAACCTCCATGACTGAATCAACCTACTGGAGGGGTTTGAGGGGACTGACTCACCATAGTGGGAGTTGTAGTTTACTCTACAGCCAGAGAGCACACTGAACCCCACCGAGGATGCATCTAGAGCAAACTTGCCCAACATAACAATTTTTTAAGTACTGATGGAGTTTTTCAGGGTTAACCTGGCATGATGGGAGTTGTAGTTCGCCCACAACCTTATGTATTTTGTACAAATAACCTGGGCAACGCCAGGTACGCAAGCTAGTGATATAATAAGATCTATTTGACAGTAAAATGTACTGCCACGGAGTCAGGTGGAGTCTCCTTCGCTGGAGGTTTTGAAACAGGCTGGATGGCCATCTGTCAGGAATGCTTTGATTGTGTCTTCCTGCCTGGCAGAATGGGATTGGACTGGATGGCTCTTGGGGTCTCTTCCAACTCTATATAGTTCTGTTCTAAGATTGTATATCTGAGCTAAGCAACAATGCATCTTTCGACACCCACATCCTCCTCCTTCAAGCTGCTCCTTGACAGTTTAATTCCCCTTTTGTGAAAAGGAGCGGGAATTCTGCTCTGGAGCGTCACTCACAATTCTGTGCTGGGAAGCCTCCCTTTCGGACTCCTGCATAGCCACGAGGGCCTCCGCCTTCTCCTCCAGCTCCGCCACTTGCTCAGCACAGTGATGCTGTGCGGTCGAAAGTTCTTCCTCCCATTTGATCCTTCCCAGCTCCAGGTCCCCTTGCTGTGAAAGGGCAATCGTATGACTGGTTTTAACTAGGTATTTTTAATACATCCTGTTTAAGTCCTGCCTTCATAAACATCTATAGCTTCCACTACGTAGGAGACACCAATGGCCCTCCCTCCAATGACATTGCAGGTTATAGCGAGCGTTGTAAACATGTCCAAGAGTCCTGCCAATGTCTTCCACAAACGCCATACCACCCACCATCCAAGTGAAGCATTTATATAAGGACAATTTCATCCTAGATTTTATGTGTTTCCTCCACCACAGACATCCCAGTGTTCCTTACTCTCTCCATTGGTGTGGAATATGCATGACCACACCCACTGCCTCTCCCTTAACCCTTTCTTATTCATTCCTATGGCACACAGCAAACAGAGATACGGATTAGCAACTGAACATACTGGAGGGGTGTGGGGAGAATTCACCATGATTTATAGGAGTTGTAAATCCTGGGATGTGTAGTTCACCTACAATCTAAGAGCACTCTGAACTCTACCAATGATGGACCTGGAACTAACTTGGCACATAGAATCCTCAAGACCAACACAAAATACTAGAGGTTTTTGGAGGTACATATAGGAGTTGTAGTTCACCAACATCAAAAGCAGACTATTAATCCAAAGAAGGATGGATCTGGACCAAACTTGGCATGCATACCCGATATCCCCACATTTGAATACTGGTGGGTTTTGAGGGGAATTGGTCTGGACAGTTTGGAGTTGGAGTTCACCTATTTCCAGAGCGCACTATGAACCCAAACAATGATGGATCTGGACCAAATTTAGCACGCATACCCAATATGTCCACATTTGAATACTGATAGGTTTTTTGGTGGGAGATTGGCCTTGACATTTTGGAGTTATAGGTACTTGGATTTACAGTTCACCTGCAATTAAGGAGCACTCTGAACTCCGTCAAAGATGGAATTGGACCAAATTTTGCACACAACTCCCATGACCAACAATATACACTGCAGGCCTTTGAGAGGAATTCACTTTGATTTGGGGGAGTTGTAGTTCACCTACACCCAGAGAGCACTGTGAACCCAAAACACCGATGGATCTAGACAACACTTGGCAAATATACCTGATGCGCTGAAATTTGATTACTGGAGGGGTTTAAGGGGAACAGACCTTCCTTTCTGGGAGATAGATAGATAGATAGATAGATAGATAGATTGATATTTATTTTATTTATTTATTTCGTGTACTTATACCCCGCCCTTCTCAACCCCCGAGGGGGGAATCAGGGCGGCTTACAAAAGGCACATCTTGGTGCCTACACAAATACAATAACATATAAAACCAGCAATTAAATGGTCAACAATTAAAAACACTTAAAAACAATATATCACACTGATAGAAAGATTGATTGATTGATAGATTTACTTACTTACTTACTTACACTATTTCTATCCTGCCTATATCAGCCCAAAGGCAACTCAGGGCGGCATAACCAGGGAAATAGTGACTTCCACTGATGATGGACCTGGACCAAACTTGCCACACAGAAACCCCACAATTAACTCAGCCTGCTGGAGGGATTTGAGGGGACTGACTCACCATAGTGGGAGTTGTAGTTCTCTCTGCAGCCAGAGAGCACACTGAACCCCACTGATGATGCATCCAGAGCAAACTTGCCCAACATAACAAAGTACTGATGGGAGTTTTTTGGGGTTAACCTGGCATGATGGGACTTGTAGTTCATCCACAACCTTATGCATTTGGTACAATTAATTTTTTTTCCAGATAACCCAGACAACAGCAGGGACCCAAGCTAGTTAACAATAATGGTGGCAAATGTATATTTAGCTGTAAAGCGTGCTCCTTCTGCTTTATATTCTGTCAAAACCCTGACCATGCTAACTCACCAACTGTTGGATGCGAAGCTCTCGTTCCTCTACCTCTTCTTTGCTTTTCGCTGCGGCCTCGTTGGCCAGCTGGAGAGCTTCTTCAAGATCTTTCAGCTGGAAAAGAAAGGTTTTCGTTTCTCAGTTCCTGAATTGAACTCTAGAGTTGGAAGAGATGCCAAGGGTCATCCAGGCCAACCCAATGGAGGAAGGCACCACTCAGTCCCTCCTGAGAGATGACCATTTAGCCTCTACTTAAAAATCTCCAAAGGAGATTTACAGTTCAGGGAAAGGGATGTATAGCTTTGCATGGCTATTACCTGTTGTGCGCCACTTTCCTGGAGACTGCGCACTCGCTCCTCCGTCTCGCTCAGGTGTGCCTGCCCTTCAGCCAGTTGGCCATTCAGCTGGTTGATCTAGGATGTAACACACACCACCTCTGAGCCTTGAGCTGAAACGCACAACCAGGAGAGTCACCTGGGCAACTTTCACCAGCTGCGTCGAGTGATACAGCCCTGGGTCAGCGTGCGTTGTCAGTAACCACCCCGATTTCCCTCCAAAGCCAAAATTGCAAATGTGGAGGGATATTTGCATTTCACATATCGCGACCTACCTGTGTCTCCAGCTGGCTCACACTCTCTGTGTGGCTGGTCCTTGCTGCCAAGAGCTGCTGCCGGGCATCTTCTAACCGCTGTTCCAGAGCACTTTTCTGGGAAATAGGGTAGGCTGCCATTATTTATCAGTACAGGGAGCCCCCAAGTTACAAACAAGATAGGTTTGTTCTCAAGTTGAATTGGTATGCAAGTACTCCAGCCAAATATCTATACACAAAAGTGCAAAATATGTATGTGTGTATGTGGCTGGGATGTCTAGTTACACAGACAAGACCAGGACCAAACTTCGCACAGAGAAGCCCCGTGACCACCTGAACATACTGCAGGAGTTTGTGGGAATTGATCTTGATTTTGGGAGTTGTAGTTCACCTTCATCCAGCGATACAGTGACCCTGACCAACAATGAACCAAGGCCACACTTGGCACAGAGAAGCCCCATGATCACCTGAACATACTGCAGGGGTTTGTGGGAATGGATCTTGATTCTGGGAGTTGTAGTTCACCTGCATCCAGCAATACAGTGACCCCGACCAACAATGAATCAAGGCCACACTTGGTACAGAGAACCCCCATGACCAACTGAACATACTGCAGGGGTATGGGGGTAATTCCCTTGGCCATTGGAAGTTGTAGTTCGCCTGCATCAAGAGAGCAATGAACACAGCTTTTCTCCTCCACTTCAAGAGCCACCTGACAGAACACAATGAACACTACCTCTGAGGATGCTTGCCATAGATGCAGGCGAAACGTCAGGAGAAAAATTGCCACCCAACACAGCCAAAGTTGGATCTGGGTCAAAATTTGCAGGCAGACTCAACATGGCCCACTGTGCATACAGGCAGGGTTTGGGAGTGATTATTTTGGCATATGGGAGTTGTAGTTCACCCGCATCAAGACAGCACTGAACGCAGTCAACGTCGGATCTGGACCAAACTTGGCACACAGCCCCAACATGGCCAACTGTGCATACAGGCGGGGTTTGGAGATGATTCCTTTGACATATGGGAGTTGTAGTTTGCCCGCATCAAGAGAGCACTGAATGCAGCTGACTTCGGATCTGGACCAAACTTGGCACACAGCCCCAACATGGCCAACTTTGAATACGGGTGGGATTTGGGGTGATTGGCCCACGATTTTGGGAATTCACCCACATCCTTATGCATTTTCTAATGGGAGCATTCATTAAAAACAACAGGAAAGACTGGCTTTTTTCTAAGAAATAGAGCTACCAACGACCAAACTAGATTCAAACTGAAAGAAAAAAGATTCCACCTAAATTTTAGGAAGGGCTTCCTGAGAGTAAGAGCTGTTTGACATTGGAACATGCTGCCTCAGAGAGTTACAGAGTCATCCTTTCTGGATACTATTCACAAGTCACATTTACCTCTCTGAGCAGGTCCCAAATATGTTCATCGCCAGAGAGGTTCCCTTCTAACCGCTTCTCCAAGATGGCCACTTTCTCCTGCAAGTGGCCCACAAGCTGGCTTTTCTCCTCCACTTCAAGAGCCACCTGACGGAACACACATACGAGTGTTATCTAACATGCAAACATCAGGAAGCATACACATTTATGAGCAATGTTGGTATCGTTTCTCTCCTTTTGGCAGAATCTGTGAGCTGTGGTTTTCCAGTTCAGCTTTTTCATTCTCTCTCTAATTATAATAATAACAATAATAATAATAATAATAATAATACTGTATTTATATCCTGCCACCATCTCCCCAAGGGGATTCAGGGCGGCTTATATGAGGCCAAGCCCTACAATACTGTACAGCAATGCTAATAACAACATACAACGACAATAAAATAAAAAATAAAATACAAAAAACAATATAAAAAGCACATCAAACAATATAAAATCACAATTAAACACTAAGTTACATTCCTTAACATAGGTAAAGGTTTCCTCTTGACATGAAGTCCAGTCATGTCTGACTCTGGGGAGTGGAGCTCATCTCCATTTCTAAGCCAAAGAGCCGGCGTTGTCTGTAGACACCTCCAAGGTCATGTGGGCAGCATGACTGCACGGAGCGCCATTACCTTCCCGCAGAAATGGTACCTATTGATCTATTCACATTTGCATATTTTCAAACTGCTAGGTTGACAGAAGCTGGCCCTAACAGTGGAAGCTCCCCCTGCTCCCCAGATTTGAACCACTGACCTTTCGGTCAGCAAGTTCAACAGGGTTTAACCCACTGTGCCACTGGGGGCTCCAATAACAATAACAATAATAATAGAGTAAAATAATAAATGTAATAAAGTATTACATTTATTATTTTACTCTATTATTATTGTAATAAAAAATGTAATAACAACAATAATAGGTAAAATAATAAGTGCAATAATAAAAATAGAGTAAAATAATAAATGCAATAATAATAATAAATACAGTAAAGTAATAGATGTAATAATAAAAATAATAAATACAATAATAAATACAATAATAATAAATACAGTAAAGTAATAGATGAAATAATAATAATAAATAAATGCAATAATAATAAATGACATATGGAGCCACTGGAGGCTTTTTTAAACCTCCTTGCAGGATTAGGCATTTCCAAACAAAAGAAAAGGGAAAGATCTGTGGTATTCAGAGCAGCGTCCAAATATTTACCAGAGGAAAAGTGGAATTTAAAATGGGCTGAAACGAACATTAAGTAATTATTTATTGTCTAGATATGTTTCAGCTTCCCTAGATACAAATGGCACGGCTCCAGCCCGAGTCTGTGTTCAAACACTAGAAGTCTCCTTTTGGGGGCCTTTTTTTCCTTTTCAGCATTTGGGAACACCAGTCCTTACCTTTTGCTTGTGCTGTTCGTACTCCACCTTCAGAGAGTCATGCTCTCCCTGTAAAGTTTCCAATTTCTTTTCACAACCACAGGCAGCGCCCTGAGCCTAGCAGATAGAAGAAAAAGATCCCTAAGCTTGACTTTCACAAAGTTTTAAGGACTTTGCCTCAAACCAAGATAAGTAAAAAACATTTTGACATTGTTCCAGAACTTGTACCAGAAGGGACAGAGAATTTAAGCTACGCTGACGATCATGCCATCACCGCTCAAGCAGGGAGCTTTGAAATGGTTGAACAGAAGCGCTCCAAAGCTTTAAGCACTCTCACTGCCTATTACAGGGAAAACCAGCTGATTCCTAATCCATCTAAAACACAGGCGTGCGCTTTTCACCTTAAAAACAGACAAGCATCTCGAGCTCTGAGGATGACCTGGGAAGGAATCCCACTGGAGGATTGCAGCACACCCAAATACCTGGGAGTCACTCTGGACTGTGCTCTGACCTACAAGAAGCACTGCCTGAATATCAAGCAAAAAGCGTGTGCTAGAAAACATATAGTACGAAATCTGACTGGCACAACCTGGGGACCACAACCAGACACAGCGAAGACATTTGCCCTTGCGCTTTGCTACTCTGATGCTGAGTACGCCAGTGTGGAATACATCTCATCATGTTAAAACAGTGGATGTGGCTCTTAATAAGACATACCAGATTATCACAGGATGTTTACGCCCTACACTGCTGGAGAAACTATGCTGTTTAGCCTGTATTGCACCACCTGATATCCGTTGGGAAGTAGCAGCCAATAATGCAAAGACCAAGGCAGTGACATCTCTGACCCATCCTCTGTTCCGATAACAGCCAGCACACCAATGTCTTAAATCAAGAAATAGTTTTCTAAGATCTACAGAGACACTCGCTGGAACACCTCAGCAAGCGAGAGTCCAAAAGTGGCAGACTCAAACCCAGAACCTCAATCAATGGCTGATACCAAATGAGAGACTCCCCCCTGGGCAACTTGGAAGGCGCTGAACAGACTGCGCTCTGGCACCACGAGATGCAGAGCCAACCTCAAAAAATGGGGCCACAAAGTGGAATCCACGACATGCGAGTGTGGAGAAGAGCAAACCACTGACCACCTGCTGCAATGCAACCTGCCACATGCACAATGGAGGACCTCCTTGCGGCAACACTAGAGGCCCTCCAAGTGGCCAGTTACTGGTCAAAGGACATTTAATCAACTACCAGGCTTGCAAACTCTGTTTTGTCTGTTTGTTAAAAAATTGTTAAAAATGTAATACAATTGTCTGGTTGATACTGACACGATAAATAAATTAGTTTGTGGTTTAAAAAAAAATTAATTAATTTTTTGTATACATTATAACTGTTTTCTCAATTAGCTTCTGACACAATAAATAAATCAATCAATCCCAGGACTGTTATTGTTATCCCATTGTTGATGCTGGATCAGTTCCCTCCGTATAGGATGGCCCGATCCATCCATTAAAGACAATTCTGTCATCCTTTTAAGCAAGATAGCTGCACTCTGAATGTTTAGATCTGTAGCCATGCTGCCTGGAAAGCACCAGAATATGGAAGACTTGTGTAGCATGCTGGTTGATAACGTGGCTTATCCGTGGACCATATTACTGGAATCCCTCCAAGATCTACCAACTGAATCAAATAGTTCTTCAGACCTATTTTAGAACAACAGTGTAGGGTATGTGTTGCTGGTTGTCAAGTGCTAGCATCTCTTGTCACTGGCTACTTCTGATGACATCAACCGTCAGGCAACATCTGCTGAGCCCTCCTTTTCTGGCCTGCAAAGCAGTGCCTCGCACCTCTCTACTTACCTTCTGTAGGTTTACTGATAATTGTTGGATGTAGCCTTGGAGTTCATGGCCTCGCTGTTCTAACACGGAGATCTTGCTTTCCGCGCTCTTCACTGCATCTCGGAGCTCGGCCCTAAATGAAAAGGGAGTTTCACCCAAAGTTTCACAACAAAGGATTCCCCCAGGCAGGAAGCAGCCAGGCTTTGAAGCTGCAAGGCTATTTAATGCTAATCATGGTGACCAATTGCAACATTCACACAGACAAAGAGTTATTTCTCCCACCCTGGACATTATTCCACAGGTATAAACCCAATTTTAGTTTCCGACAGACCTCACAACCTCTGAGGATGTCTGCCATCGATGTGGGCGAAACGTCAGGAGTTAATGCTTCTGGAACATGATAAGACAGCCCGGAAAACTCACAGCAGTGATTCCAGCCATTTTAAATGTTGAATTGTTTTTATAATTGTTTTAACTGTATTTCGATATTTGTTATAGCATCGAAACGCTGCCGACTGTGAACCGCCTTAAGTCATATACAAATAAGGTAAATAAATAATACATTAATTAATTAAAGCCTTAGAAAATACATTAGCAGGTTCTGTCCTATTATAAACAGCCTGAAACCTTCCTTTCTGGCCACTCTTGGAAACCCTTAATACCAGCTCCTCAATTTGGGGGTGAAGTGACCCATCCTCAGCCCTTCCCAATCTGCTTCCGTGTCTACCTTTCGGCCTGCAGGTCTGCATGTTGCTCTTTCAGATGCTGCAACTCTTCTGCCAGGTGTGAGGAGGACGCATGGGAGACCTGGAGCTCCTCTCGGGCCCTTGCCGCCTCTTGCTCCACCTGGGCCAGAAGCTCTTCTTTCTTCAAGAGCTGGAGATTTCAACAAGGAACAACAAGGTCGGAGTGCTCTTCAGGGAAACGGCTCAAAGCAGTGGTTCTCAACCTTCCTAATGCCGCGACCCCTTAATACAGTTCCTCATGTTGTGGTGACCCTCAAACATAACATTATTTTCATTGCTAACTGTAATTTTGCTACTGGTATGAATCGTAATGTCAATATCCGATCTGCAGGATGTATTTTCATTCACTGGACCAAATTTGGCACAATTACCTGATACACCCACATTTGAATACTGCTGGGGTTGGGTGGGATTGATTTTGTCATTTGGGAGTTGTCATTGCTGGGATTTATAGTTTACCTACAATCAAAGAGCATTCTGAACCCCACCAATGATGGAATTGAACCAAAACTGACACAAAGAAAATACTGGAAGGGTTTGGTGGGCCTTGACCTTGAGTTTTGGAGTTGTTGTTCACCTATATCTAGAGAGCACTATGGATTCAAACTATGATGGATTTGGACCAAACTTGGCACGGATACTCAATATGCCCAAATGTGATCACCGGTGGTGTTTGGGGAAAATAGACTTTGACATTTGGGAGCTGTAGTTGCTGGGATTTATAGTTCACCTACAATCAAAGAGCATTCTGAACTCCACCAATGGTGGAATTGAACCAAAATTGACACACAGAACTCCCATGACCAACAGAAAATAATAGAAGGGTTTTATGGGCATTGACCTTGAGCATTGTAGTTCACCTACATCCAGAGAGCACTGTGGACTCAAACAATGATGGATCTGGACCAAACCTGGCACGGATACTCAATATGACCAAATGTGATCACCGGTGGTGTTTGGGGAAAATAGACTTTGACATTTGGGAGCTGTAGTTGCTGGGATTTATAGTTCACCTACAATCAAAGAGCATTCTGAACTCCACCAATGGTGGAATTGAACCAAAATTGACACACAGAACTCCCATGACCAACAGAAAATAATAGAAGGGTTTGATGGGCATTGACCTTGAGCATTGTAGTTCACCTACATCCAGAGAGCACTGTGGACTCAAACAATGATGGATCTGGACCAAACCTGGCACGGATACTCAATATGCCCAAATGTGATCACCGGTGGTGTTTGGGGGAAAACAGACCTTGGCATTTGTAGTTGCTGGGATTTATAGTTCACCTACAATCAAAGAGCATTCTGAACCCCACCAATGATATAATAATAATAATAATAATAATAATAATATACATTCTGAAGATTAGACATTGACATTATAGTTATGAAGTAGCAACGGAAATAATTTTGGCCCAATTCTATCATTGGTGGGGTTCAGAATAATAATAATAATAATAATAATAATAATAATAATAATAATCTTTATTTATATCCCGCCACCATCTCCCCAATGGGGACTCGGGGCGGCTTACATGAGGCCAAGCCCAAACAACAAATTACAATAAAATAAGATACAAGTTACAATAAAATAAACAACATCGCAATAAAACACAGAACATATGACTACAATAAACAAAATACAAAAAAGCAGTAAACCAAACAAAATGACAATGAGCGGGCCGCATGTACATAAAATGATTTTAAAAACTCAGGGTGAGATAAAGAATTATTTGTGGGTGAGAACTCGTAGAGCAAATTTCCCACAGACAACCCCTACAAACAACAGAAAATACTGTGTTTTCTTATGGTCTTTGTTGACCCCTCTGACACCTCCTTTGTGATCCCCCCAGGGGTCCTGACTCCTAAGTTGAGAAACTCTGGCTCAAAATAATAATAATAATAATAATAATAATAATAATAATAATAATAATAATCCTTATTTATACCTCACCACCATCTCCCCAAGGGGGACTCAGGGCAGCTAACATGAGGACAAGCCCAAAGATACAACATAGCAAAATAAAATAAAATACAACAACAAAAATCCCATCACAATAAAATATATACAGTAGCAAATTAGAGTAAACAAAGCAAAGTAACATAATATAAAATTGAACATAATGGGTGGGCCACATGGACAGGGTAAAATTATAAAACCCTGGATGAGGTAGAAATAGAAGAAGTGTATTTGGGAGGAGACCAAAAGGATAAACAGTGGAAGGGGGGGGAGCTTCCACTGTGCTCTCTGGGTGTAGGTGAACTAGAACTCCCAAAACCCTCTTCTGGCACATGAGCATCGGCCACTCAACGACCCACCCAGCTGGAAGCTGATCTGTTTCTTCTCTTGGGAAACCTTACCATGTGCTTCACTTTTGCCAGCTCCTGCTGCTGAAAGCCTTCCAGCTCGTCAATCTCATCCCTTTTCTGGAAAAGGTTCAAACTCTGCTCTCTCATATCTTGCAGCTGGCCCAGAAGGAGCTTCTTCTCCTATGGAGACACAGGGAAAAAGAGCTGAGGGAACTTCGGTGAAAATACAGTCACATCAGATTGGACGGAGGAGGAGGAGATGCTCAGTAGTTCAAAGTAGTTCTTGTTGATAAAGAAGACCTCCCTTGACCCAACTGTATGCAACAACTACAGACCAATCTCCAACCTCCCATTTTTGGGCAAGGTTCTGGAGCGGATGGTTGCCTCGCAGCTTCAGGGATTCCTCGATTATACCAATTTGTGCACCAACTGCGACCTTACCTCATGAAGTCTGACTTGACCATGGTGGTCCATGCCTTAGTTACCTCTAGATTGGACTACCGTAATGCTCTCTACATGGGGCTACCCTTGAAGACGGCCTGGAAATTACAACTTGTCCAACGTTCAGCAGCCAGACTAATAACTGGGGCAACTTACAGGGAGCGGTCAACCCCCCTGTTTAAGGAGCTCAACTGGCTGCCATTTATTTTCCGGTCCCAATTCAAGGTGCAGGTTATCACCTATAAAGCCCTAAACGGTTTGGGACCCGCCTACCTTCGTGACCGTATCTCTCCCCATGAACCATCTCGGGCCCTCCGTTCTTCTGGGGAGGCCCTTCTTTCGCCCCTGCCAGTCTCACAGACTCGTCAGGTGAGTACAAGGGAGAGAGCTTTTTCCTCCGTGGCTTCCCAACTCTGGAAATCACTTCCTGGAGAGATTAGGAAAGCCCCTACCCTAGAAACCTTTAAAAAGAACCTTAAAACCTGGCTCTTCCGCTGCGCATTTGGTTAAAAACAAACATCATGGTTTAAAACAAGCTACTTTACCTTTTCAAGGTGAGACAGCTTCTCTTTCCATTCCTGAAAAAACGAGAAAAGGACAATTCAACACGGGTACACTTTCACCTGGAGGGACAGCAGATCACAGGAGCTGTCTTCATAGACCAGTCTGTAGCTTTTTCTCGGCTTCTCCGGAGAAAAACGTATAATACCACAAAGGACTAACACCTCACCCACTTAATAGGAAATCTGCTACAAAACAGGAGCTTTTTTGTTGAATTCCAGGGCCAGAGAAGCAGACGGTGAAAACAGAAGAACGGCCTGCCTCAGGGAGCATGCTTGCTCTGTTAATGTTCAACATTTACACAAATGACCAGCCACTGCCAGAAGGGACAGAGAGTTTCATCTATGCTGACAATAGCGCCATCACCGCTCAAGCAGGGAGCTTTGAAATGGCTGAACCGAAGCTCTCTGAAGCTTTAGGTGCTCCTTCCAGTATTTTCTGTTGGCCATGGGAGTTCTCTGTGCCAAGCTTGGTTCAATTTCATCATTGGTGGAGTTCAGAATGCTCTGATTGTAGGTGAGTTATAAATCCCAGCAACTACAATTCCCAAATGACAAAATCATTACCCCCACTAACCCCACCAGCATTCAAATGTGGGCATATAGGGGATACGATAACTCTGAGGCCCTTCTCCCACAGAGACCTCTCACAGACTGAGTCTTCTCTCCCACTGAGGCTTCTCACAGACTGAGGCTACTAAGTTGTTGAGTGTTTTTGTCTAAGTGGGTGAGAGTTTTTGTCTAAAGCGGATTTTCAGAAGTTGATTTCCGTTCAAAGCAGAAAGATACCATTGCATATTAATGTGCCTTACGCACATTACAAATACACCTTGCACATTTGGTGCCTTGGTCCAGTTGCATATACCTTGCACATTTGGATCAATTTCATCATTGGTGGAGTTCAGAAAGTTCTTTGATTATATGTAAACTATCAATCCCAGCAACTACAACTCCCAAGTGAGAAAATCAACCCCGCCCAACCCCACCAGTATTCAGATTTGGGCATATTGGGTATGTTTAACATCTACACAAATGACCAGCCACTGCCAGAAGGGACAGAGAGTTTCATCTATGCTGACGATAGCGCCATCACTGCTCAAGCAGGGAGCTTTGAAATGGCTCCCTGCCAAAATACATCCTGCAGATTAGATATTTACATTATAGTTATGAAGTAGCAACAAATATAATTTTATGGTTGGGGGTCACCACAACATGAGGGACTGTATTAAGGGGTCTCATCTTTACAAAGACTGAGAAACACTGCTTTAGAGCCTCTCGAGCAGCGTTTTGCCCAGGCTTGAAATTCAGTGAACTACAGCTTGGGCCTATGAATTTCATGGGGAGATTACCTGGTCCTTCTTCTCCAATGCCAAGGCCATTCCTTCCGCCATCTTGGCCGTGCTGGCCTGATGAGCCTCATTCTGCTCTTGGAGTTTTTTCACAAAGGCTGGAGAGAATAACACCGCAACTGAGCCATAGTGACACCTGCACAGCTTGGGAAACACTCTGTTTAAAGCCTCCTCAAAGAAAGCTACAGCTGCACTTAATATTAAGAAAATAAACCCCATTCAAAAGATTTACTCATTAATTTAATTCAAAGAGACTTTAATATAATTGGGACACATTGGAATGTTTACATCCAATATTGTTGGATCCCCTGGCTGGCTGAAAAAGAGCTTTACACATTGCATTTCCAAAGAGGGAAAGAAAAGTACGTACAGTCTTGATGCGTCTCTAAAGCGTTCTCAAGCTTCTCCTTAATCTTCTGCAGGTTTCGAACCTGTTCGGCATAATCTTGGGAGAAAGGAGGCGGCAGCACCAACCGGACGTGAACAGACAGTAGGAAAAATCAGGGAGGATGAGGGTTAGGAAAGAACAACAACAGCAACAATGGTAAATGAAGACAGCCAATGATTTCCTCGGTTTTGAAAATCATTTCAAAGCAGACAACCCTACCGCAACACTGAGCAAAACAAAACACTGCTAAAGATGAAGGTGGGAGGAGGGATGGACAATCGGGACTGTGGTGCAGCTGGCTGGAAGTCAGCTGCATTAAGAGTTCGAAGCCAGCCCGGGTCAGAGTGAGCTTCCAACCAATTCGTGTAGCTTGCTGTCAACCTTTGTAGCCCGAAAGACAGTTGCATCTGTCAAGTAGGAAATTTAGGTGCCGCGTATGCGGGGAGGCTAATTTAACTAATTTATGAGGCCATAAAAATCTCCAGCAAGCATGCAAAGAATGAGGAAGTACTTCATCAGTGTCCCCTGGTGGCCGGAATACCCTCATCAAAAAAGCTGGAATGCTAATAGCCTCTGAGTGCCTGTCTATACATATATTGCGTGTCTATGGCATTGAATGTTTGCCCTGCAGGGTGAAAAAGAAATCTGGTCAGTTAACGGGAATGGTATGGACTCAAGACTTATATTTTAAAGATAATTTATCATTATTTATTTATGCATTTATTCTTGTTGTCTGTTGTATATGTTTTGATTTTATTGCTGTATTATGTTGTCCGGGCTTGGCCCCATGTAAGCTGCTCCGAATCCCCATCGGGGAGATGGTGGCAGGGTAGAAATAAAGATTATTATTATTATTATTATTATTATTATTATTATTATTATTTACAACATTTATATGCCGCCCTTCTCACCCCGAAGGGAACTCAGAGCGGCTTACAAGGTATATATTAAGCATTGCTATATTACACCATACCACTATATTGTAATATTATTAGTAATATTACATGTAATATAAATATATAATTATAACATCATATTGTTATTATTATTATTATTATATTGCATTACATTATAATATTATAAATATTATATATACAATATATTAAATTATTAGAATAGCACAGGAGACAATTATGGTTATAAGTTTACATGGGTATGATGTTTTCATATTTGATAATAGTAACCCTTACCTGGAAAGAGCCTCTGTTCTTCCAGAAGTGTTTAAGATCTCTGGTTTTTAACTCTGAATATGTTTTAATGGATTTTAACTGTTTTAAATGCTGTTTATATTTAATTCCGTTTTAATGTTTGCATCTTTGCATATTTTAAATTGTATGAGCCCCCAGTGGCGCAGCAGGTTAAACCATTAAGCTGCTGAACTGCTGAATGGTTCAAATCCGGGGAGTGGGGTGAGCTCCTGCTGTTAGCCCCAGCTTCTGCCAAGCCAGCAGTTCAAAAATATGCAAATGTGAGTAGATCATTAGGTACCGCTCCTGCAGGAAGGTAACAGTGCTCCATGTAGTCATGCCGGCCACATGACCTTGGGGGTGTCTACGGACTAATGCTGGCTCTTCGGCTTAGTTATGGAGATGAGCACATATGGCATTTCCATATGCGAATTTAACAGATCACCACTTGAAGAAACACGGTTACAGGTAAGCAACCATTACTTTCAGCAGTGAAGACGGTTACAATACTAAAAACATATTTATACAGGAACATTGGAATGACCACCAGACGATTACTGCAATAATGTATTTTGAGCCAGAAACAGTTACAGAAACTCCTGCGCAACAAGCAACCTACCAGACAGCTTGACTTCCAGCTTCCGTATCTGGTCGTTTCTTCGCAACAGCTGAGAGGAGACGTCCTCTCTGGAGCTGCTTCCATCAGAAGGCTTGGGAGGTTAAGAGAAACATAGGAAGAGTCACAATAAGCCAGAAAAAGGACCAGCCCAACTGACTTATACAAGAAAATAGAGAAGCAAGTTCATGAATACAATCATAAACACTTCCACATCCGTAATATGGATCTGAATGTAAATTACTTGATGTAAATTAATGTTTCAAATTAACTACATGTTGTGGTCACCATTTTGCTTTAATACAGGAAGCTGCTCTGAGTTCCCTATTGAGAGAAAGGCTAACTAATTAGCTACATCTGCAATATTATTGATTGATTGATTACAGTATTGATATACCACCCTTCTCACCCCGAAGTGGATGGGGCGGATTTCTCACAAAATCTCTCCCCAACTTTCCCACGCAATCGCTGGGACCTACGATGCTTATTTCCTTCTCTGCTCTGTAGACCTTTGCTGATCTTTGTAACACCAGGTATTTTCTCCTGAGAACCTTCTGTATCACTTATCTCTTCGGACGACTCCTTATCTAATGTTGCAGTTTCTGGCTCCTCTGACTAACCTTGAATCCCTGCACTTTCCGAGTCAGATTTTTCAGAGATGGAAGCATGATTCCCCTGACTTGAATCTTCATCACTACGAGCCCCAGGAAATTCCACAGGCAATGGGATCTCTTCGGCCAACTCCTTATCTAATGTTGCAGTTTCTGGCTCCTCTGACTAAACTTGAATCTCTGCACTTTCCGAGTCAGATTTCTCAAAGACAGAAGCATCATTCCCCTGACTTGAATCTTCATCACTACGAGCCACAGGAAATTCCACAGGCAATGGGATCTCTTTAACCGACTCCTTATCTAATGTTGCAGTTTTCTGGCTCCTTTGACTAACCTTGAATCCCTGCACTTTCCGAGTCAGATTTCTCAAAGACAGAAGCATCATTCCTCTGACTCGAATCTTCATCACTATGAACCCCAGGAAATCCCCCAATCCTCTCTAAATCATCAGCCTCAGGAGTTTCAGACTGATCTCTAACAGCTCAATCACAATAAACTCCCTATTTTTACAGGAAATGAAACAGATTCTGAGACAAGTGCAGACAGGAAGACATGGAAGTGTAGTGGATTGTTTTTGGCATGCATTCGAAGCTTAAGAACAAAACAGATCGAGAATTGTGGACCTTCAAATAATTTTCAACGTATGGTTTTCATTTGAAATCATTTTCAACTAAAGTGACCCTATCATGATGCTTCCTGAGGCAAAGAGCATGTGACTCACCCATTGGGTGTCATGGCTGAATAGGGATTCAAAACCTAGTCTCCAGAATCGTAATCCAACGCTACAATGGCTGCTCTATGACCTGTTATTTTCACATGACTTTTCAATCCATGTATCAATGCCTCATTGCCGTACGTTATGGGGTCAACCCAACACCCAAACCCAGCCTTGGACACTTACGAAGTCGTCCCCCGAATCCGCTCCCATGGATGTGATGGACTCTTTGCTGACTGATCTGGGCATTCTGGCCACCCCTCGAGGAGCAGTTGCCGCTTCTTCGGCAATCTTTTTCTTCAGTTTGGCAAACATCTTCTCAAAGCCACGGCCAAGTCCACAAGGACACAAGTATAATGATGGTGTTGTGGAACTCTCCTTCCAAGCCAGATTGATCTTCCATCCAGTCAGTTCCTCTCCCTCAGGGGGCCCATGGTCCAGTAGAGCTTAAGAAATGAAAAGAACAGATAAATGTGATGCTTACATATGACAAGAGAGCTTAACGAACAGAGATCAGCCTACCCAGGATTGCACCGGGATTGTGTCAGCTGCATTAAGATCACTCTGACCAAAAGGTCATGAGTTCGAAGCCAGCCCAGGTTGGAGTGGGTTTCCAACCAATTGTGTGTAGCCTGTTGTCGACTTTTGCAACCCGAAAGACAGTTGCATCTGTCAAGTAGGAAAATTAGGTACCACCTTAAAGTGTGGGGAGGCTAAATTAACTGATTTATGAGGCCATAAAGAAGACTCCAGCAAAGCATTCCAGGGGGGAAGCATGCGGGGAATGCGGAAGTGCTTCATCAGCGTCACAGATGGACGATGAAAGCGACAGCTCCCCTGGAGGCCAGAAAAAGTTAAATAGCCTCTGTGAATGTCTGTATATGTTGTATGTTAAAATTGGCATTGAATGTTTGCCATATATGTGTACACTGTAATCTGCCCTGCGGGGTGAGAAGGGCAGAATATAAAAGCTGTAAATAAATAAATAGATAAATACCCACAGAGGACTACTTTAAGAACCATAACTTACCCTTGGAATAGTTTCAACTATTTTTTAATGCGAAGGAGGGAGAAGAGAAGAATGCTATAGGACTGATTAGATGTACAAAGTTATTTTGAATTAATTTGAATATAACTTATTCAAGCCATATGAAGTGCTCTTCATTGAATTTTTCTGTATTAATTAAACTTTCAGTTCAGCTGTTCTTTGGCAACTGAAATATTTTCCAGATGCAAACTGAATGCTATTTGGCAAACATATTTGTTTAAAGCATTCCCAACATTGCAGGCCAAACTATCAATTTAAGGCAGTACAAAAAATGCTTAAGATGCCGCATATACTTGAATATAAGCAGAGTTTTCAGCCTTTTTTGGGGCCTGAAAAAGCCTTCCTCGGCTTATATGCAAGTCAAGCCAGCAGTGGAGGCTGAAGCCGGCTGGCCTTCGCCTCCAAAGCCAACTGGGGGAATCCTTTGTTGGGAGGAGAAGCCATTGTAATGCACAAGTATGTGGACAATGTCAACAGAAAGGAGGAAGCCATGAAAATGAGCACAATCTGACGACCAGTTCTTTTCATCCGAAGCTGTCCGCTCAGGTGCAGAAATTACCATATGTGCAATTCACAAGGACATTTTGGCTACCAGTATTTTTAAAAAACGCTAAAATAAAGAACAATACTCAAAACAGGAGAATTCAAGACAAGAAACATCAGGGTTGGCTAATCACCTTCCAACAAAGGATTCCCACAGGCCGTAAGAAGCCAAACTTTGAAACTGCTATTATTATTATTTTTTTATTTATTTATTTATTAATCGAATTTATATACTGCCACTACCCGAAGGCTCGGAGCGGTTTACAACATACATATGCAATACATTACATTTAGAAACAAAGAAAAATTTCAATTAACCAGATTCAAATGCCAGCATAAATAAATAAGTTTTACAAGCTCTACGAAAAGATAGTAAATCTCGGAGAGCTCGTGTTTCCGCTGGCAAGGTATTCCACAGGTAAGGAGCCACCATCTATTATTGCTGTTATTATTCATATTTCTATTTGTGACCATCTTTTCAATCAGTACAGAGACCCAAAAGGACTCACAACCTTTAAAATGATTTTTAAAAACCCAAATATAATAGGTACAGTTCAAAGTATAAGAAGACAACGACCTTCTTCCAACTCACTCGACCGACCTAACACGATCGCTGCTATGAATTATTCACTAGGTTCCTTGGCAATACAATAGATATCAGATGCCACTCTGATCCTCAAAGAGCTTCACATTCATCCCCAGACTGTGACAGCAGTTTCCGAGGGGCACAAACACAGGGTTCGTATTACCCTTTCGGGCTCCCACCACGACAAATCAAGAATGTGGTGGACCAATAGGAGTGTAGTGCTGAGATCAAGGGAAGGCCAGGGATGATGGGAATTGCAGTATCTTCACTCACTTCTAGAAACCGCTGCGACACAAACAAATGATGCACCTGGACCACATTTGGCATACAACTCCCTATGACGCACTTTCTGTCCTGATGAGGGTTGGGGAAGGATGGATCACAGATAATGGGATTTGCAGTACCTTCACCCACTTCCACAGACCACTGTGACCCTCACAAATGATGGACCTGGACCAAACTTGGGACACAAAATCCCGCATGACCAACAGTACATACTGGAGAGGTTGGAGAGGAATGGCCCACCCACGTGGGAGTTGTAGTTCACCCTGCATTCAGAGCACTCTGAAGCCCCCCCCCCCCATAATTTTACATTCTCCTGAAAGACACTTTGTATCCCTTTCTGCAGATTGTATGCATGTATCCTTTCTCAATGGTGGGTTTGTGTCTATAATTTCATATACTTTTATGACACTCTGCTTAATCTATGTTTGCTCTTATTGCAATATTTGCATAAAACAGATTCAGCAGAGTGTCATAGAAGTAAGTCATAGAAGCTAACCCACCATGGAGAAATTGTAATTCACCTGAGGAAGACCTAGAGTCAAAACCGGCTGTTTTCTCCGTGCTCTTTGGGTCAACATATTGTTTTTACAAGCTGAAAGTTTATGCTTAGAACACACATTGTTTGATGTATTGTTGAATGCTTTCATGGCTGGAATCACTAGGTTGTTGTAGGTTTTTCGGGCTATATGGCCATGTTCTAGAAGCATTCTCTCCTGATGTTTCGCCTGCATCTATGGCAAGCATCCTCACTACCTCTGAGGATGCTTGCCATAGATACAGGCAAAACGTCAGGAGATAATGCTTCTAGAACATGGCCACAGAGCCAAAAAAAAACACAAGAACCCACATGGTTTGAGTTATTTATTTATTTATTTATTATTTGCACTTGTTAACCACCACTCTCAGCCCGAGGGCGACTCGTGGCGGTGTACAAAACATAGAACATAGAAAAGACAACAGTTTACAATAAATCAAGACCATAACATAACATCTTACGAATACACACTAATTAAACTAAAAATCCGCTTCGTCTTGTTTGGGGTCATAATCAATCTCATAGTCATAGTCCATTCCGGTGGTCATTCCAAAAACATAGCACTTAATTGAAGGCCTTTTCAAAGAGCCAGGTTTTCAGGCCCTTGCGGAAGGCCATGAGGGAAGGCGCCTGTCTGATTTCAGCAGGGAGGGAGTTCCATAGCCGGGGGGCCACCACCGAGAAGGCCCGCTCTCTCGTCCCCGCCAGGCGTGCCTGTGAGGCAGGCGGGACCGAGAGAAGGGCCTCCCCAGATGATCTCACGGTCCTCGTGGGCTCGTAGGCCGAGATGCGGTTCTCAAGGTATTTTGGGCCGGAACCGTTTAGGGCTTTGTAGGATAACACCAGCACCTTAAATTGGGCCCGGTAGCAAATCGGCAGCCAGTGGAGCTGGGACAGCAAGGGCGTTGTGTGCTCCCTGCGTCCCGCTCCGGTTAACAACATGGCTGCCGCACGCTGGACTAGCTGGAGCTTCCGGGCCGTCTTCAAGGGCAGCCCCACGTAGAGAGCGTTGCAGTAGTCGAGGCGGGATGTGACCAAAGCGTGTACCACCGTGGCCAAGTCAGACTTCCCAAGATACGGGCGCAGCTGGCGCACGAGCCGAAGCACGAGTTAGGAACTACTTTGTTATACAGAGCATTAGCATTGGGATTGTATATTTTGTACTATGTGTATTTCACTCAATATAAGTCTACACTGTTTATTTACTATTAATAGTGTATATCTTTGTGCTTGTGGACCAACACTGTTTTGGTTTTATATTGTAAAGTGGTCTTAAGTCACATCTGGGTTTGAGAAAAGCGGGATAGAAATATCATTCAACTAGCCATGCCCTGCCATGCGTCGCTGTGACTCAGTCTGTGTATATGTGTTTTGTGTGTGCGCATATATATGTGTGTATATGTGGTTTTGTGTGTTATGGATTTTTTATTTTTTGGCTTTTTAAGTCTCTTCCGCAGTGTTTTTCAGTGTTTTTATGAGTGACAGTCACTTGTTGATCTGTTAGGGGTGTAGTGTCCAAATTTGGAGGTGGGGTATAAAAATAAAGTAGTAGTAGTAGTTATTATTATTATTATTATTATTAGAAACACAACAAGATGAGTCCACAGCAGACAAGATTATCTGCTGTCTGTTGTATTGGATTACACATCGGACCCTTCCCAAGAGTCAGGACTGGGTGATGTATTGGTGAATAATGCGTGCAGATCACAGTAAGGTTGCATTCTGCAGCTGGCAGATAGTAATCTTGTCAGTGCTGATTGTGTTTAAGTGCAGGCCAAGGTCTTGAGGCACTGCACCCAGTGTGCCGATCACCACTGGGACCCCCTTGACTGGCTTGTGCCAGAGTCTTTGCAGTTCGATCTTTAAATCCTCATATTGTGTCAGCTTTTCCAGTTATTTCTCTTCAATCCTGCTGTCACCCGGGATTGCAACATCGATGATCCATACTTTGTTTTTTAACATGATCGTGAGGTCAGGAGTATTGTGCGCCACAACACTGTCTGAATTCGGAAGTCCCAGAGGAGTTTGACGTGTTCATTTCCTGTACATTTTTCCAGCTTGTGATAATAATAATAATAATAATAATAATAATAATAATAATAATATAATCGTCTGTCTGAATTTGGAAGTCCCAGAGTAGTTTGGTGTGTTCATTTTCTGTAAAATTTTCCGGCTTGTGATCATTATTTATTATTATTATAATATAATAATATTATGATAATCAACTACCAAACTCACAAATGATGTATTATGTCTGTTTGTTTGCTTTGTTCTGTTAGAAATGTAATATAATTGACTGGTTGCCCTGACACGACAAATAAATAAATATTATAATATTATTTTACTGACACAAAAGCACAGAATGTCACAGCAAACGAGATCTATATGCTGGATTTCATACCAAAAAGACCACAAGTCGAACACTTCCCAATGCAAGATACTCCACTTTGGAAGGAAAACGAAATGCAAAGATATAGAATGGGGGATGCCTGGCTCGAGAGCAGTACGTGTGGAAAAGATCTTGGAGTCCTCGTGGACAACAAGTTAAACATGAGCCAACAATGTGGTGTGGCGGCAAAAAAAGCCAATGGGATTTTGGCCTGCATCAATAGGAGTATAGTGTCTAGATCTAGGGAAGTAATGCTACCCCCCTATTCCGCTTTGGTTAGACCACACCTGGAATATTGTGTCCATTTCTGGGCACCACAATTCAAGAGAGATATCGACAAGCTGGAATGTGTCCAGAGGAGGGCGACTAAAATGATCAAGGGTCTGGAGAACAAGCCCTATGAGGAGCGGCTTAAGGAGTTGGGCATGTTTAGCCTGAAGAAGAGAAGGCTGAGAGGAGATATGATAGCCATGTATAAATATGTGAGAGGAAGCCACCGGGAGGAGGGAGCAAGCTTGTTTTCTGCTTCCTTGGAGACTAGGATGAGGAACAATGGCTTCAAACTCAAGAGAGGAGATTCCAACTGAACATGAGGAAGAACTTCCTGACTGTGAGAGCCGTTCAGCAGTGGAACTCTCTGCCCCGGAGTGTGGTGGAGGCTCCTTCTTTGAAAGCTTTTAAACAGAGGTTGGATGGCCATCTGTCAGGGGTGATTTGAATGCAATATTCCTGCTTCTTGGCAGAATGGGGTTGGACTGGATGGCCCATGAGGTCTCTTCCAACTCTTTGATTCTATGATTCTAGCACTGCGTGATGTATATTATTATTATTATTATTATTATTATTATTATTATTATTATTATATCTTCAAAGGCAGCCCCACATTGAGAGCGTTGCAGTAGTCCAGACGGATTATACAATTGTTTAACCTCTTCATTTAAAAAAAGAAAGGATTATAAGAATCTTGAAACAAGAGAAATAAGCAGAGGAACTTGTAAAGTGGGTTTTGGTTGACAGTAGCTAGCCTTCCTGATCAAGGCCTTGTTCTGGCACATCTACTTCAGGGCTGGGCCAACTTGGGCCTTCCCTCCAGGTGTTTTGGACTCCAACTCCCACAATTCCTCACAGCCTCAGGCCTTTAGGGACTACAACTTAGGGCCTGAGGCTGTGAGGAATTGTGGGAGTTGGAGTCCAAAACACCTGGAGGGAAGGCCCAAGTTGGCCCAGGCCTGAGGGGGGAAAGCAAAGGGCCTGAGGCTGTGAGGAATTGTGGGAGTTGTAGTCCCAAGTTGGAATGAAGGCCTAAGTTGGGCCAGGCCTGCTCCACTTGCCTTCCCTTGGCCTCCAAGCCGTCGCCATAGTGACTACCAGCAGTGTTACAGCCTCCCATCCCAGAATACCCTCCCTTTCCCTTCCAAACCAGAGGAATCTCTCTCTCTGTTTCAATTGCCCTCCGAGATTCCACTCACCAGCTGGTCCTCAACTGCAGTCTCGCTCCAATCGGAAGCGCCCACCGGCTGGCGGAAGTGACAGGGCAGGCGCTAACCGTTGCGCATGCGCGGGAGGGAAAGACAGGCAACGGCGATGCAAATGAGGAGGGCGTGGCGCAGTGCGGGACACGCCCCCTTTTGCCTGGCTGAGGCGTGAAGGGGCGGGGCGCTCCCGTATGGTGCTCCTTAAAGAGACAGGCGCCCTCTCTTTAAGATTGCGCTTTCAGAACCCTTGATTTAAAGGGACAGGAGCCCTCTGCACACAACAATCCAGAGCTCAATCCTAGTATTTGCATAAAATTCCATAAATAATGGCTCCACTACCATTTCCTTCCTTCCCTCCTTTCCATTCTTCCTACTGCTAGTAATATGATATCATAATTATATAATTATATATATTTATTATATTGCATAATATTGCATAATATAATAACAATAACAATATAATAACAACAAAATTATATTGCATGTAATTTATTATTAATTATATATATTTATTATATTCCATGTACTTTATTATTAATTATATATTTATTATATTCCATGTAATTTATTGTTAATTATATATATTTTATATACCATGTGCTTTATTATTAATTATATATATTTATTATATTCCATGTACTTTGTTATTAATTATATATTTTTATTATATTCCATGTAATTTATTATTAATTATATATATTTAATATATTTCATGTAATTTATATTAATTATATATATTTATTATATTTCATGTAATTTATTATTAATTATATATATATACTATATTCCATGTAATTTATTATTAATTATATATATTTACTATATTCCATGTAATTTATTATTAATTATATTTATTTATTATATTTCATGTAATTTATTATTAATTATATATATTTATTATATTCCATGTAATTTATTATTAATTACATATATTTACTATATTCCATGTAATTTATTAATTATATATATTTATTATATTTCATGTAATTTATTATTAATTATATATATTTATTATATTCCATGTACTTTGTTATTAATTATATATTTTTATTATATTCCATGTAATTTATTATTAATTATATATATTTACTATATTCCATGTAATTTATTATTAATTATATATATTTACTATATTCCATGTAATTTATTATTAATTATATATATTTATTATATTCCATGTAATTTATTATTAATTATATATATTTACTATATTCCATGTAATTTATTATTAATTATATATATTTATTATATTTCATGTAATTTATTATTAATTATATATATTTATTATATTGCATGTAAATTATCATTATTCCTTTCAAAAGCCTTGCAGCTTAAAAGTCTGGCTTCTTCCTGCCTGTGGGAAAGCTTTGTGGAGAGGTGTTCCCTAGACCAGATTGTTTCATATTTGGATTTCCTTAGTGTTCTAAAGGCCACAGCAATTGATATTGGATCCATTCCACCAAAGTGTTATCCTTTGCCGCCCTCTGATGGACGAGTCGGGCATTGCGCCCCCTTGTTATTCTGTCCCTCCATTGAAGCCTATGGGCCATCTCTCTGCCCAGGACTCCTATGTGTTGTCCTTTGCCGCCCTCCAGTGGACACATCAGGCATTGCGCCCCCTTGTTATTCTGCCCCTCCATTGAAGCCTATGGGGCATCTCTCTGCCCAGGACTCCTATGTGTTATCCTTTGCTGCCCTCCAGTGGACACATCAGGCATTGCGCCCTCTTGTTATTCTGCCCCTCCATTGAAGCCTATGGGGCATCTCTCTGCCCAGGACTCCTATGTGTTGTCCTTTGCTGCCCTCCAGTGGACACATCAGGCATTGCGCCCCCTTGTTATTCTGCCCCTCCATTGAAGCCTATGGGGCATCTCTCTGCCCAGGACTCCTATGTGTTGTCCTTTGCTGCCCTCCTGTGAACACATCAGGCATTGCGCCCTCTTGTTACTCTGCCCCTCCATTGAAGCCTATGGGGCATCTCTCTGCCCAGGACTCCTATGTGTTGTCCTTTGCTGCCCTCCTGTGAACACATCAGGCATTGCGCCCTCTTGTTACTCTGCCCCTCCATTGAAGCCTATGGGGCATCTCTCTGCCCAGGACTCCTATGTGTTGTCCTTTGCTGCCCTCCTGTGGACACATCAGGCATTGCGCCCCCTTGTTATTCTGCCCCTCCATTGAAGCCTATGGGGCATCTCTCTGCCCAGGACTCCTATGTGTTGTCCTTTGCCGCCCTCAAGTGGACACATCAGGCATTGCGCCCTCTTGTTATTCTGCCCCTCCATTGAAGCCTATGGGGCATCTCTCTGCCCAGGACTCCTATGTGTTGTCCTTTGCTGCCCTCCTGTGGACACATCAGGCATTGCGCCCCCTTGTTATTCTGCCCCTCCATTGAAGCCTATGGGGCATCTCTCTGCCCAGGACTCCTATGTGTTGTCCTTTGCCGCCCTCCTGTGGACACATCAGGCATTGCGCCCTCTTGTTATTCTGCCCCTCCATTGAAGCCTATGGGGCATCTCTCTGCCCAGGACTCCTATGTGTTGTCCTTTGCTGCCCTCCTGTGGACACATCAGGCATTGCGCCCCCTTGTTATTCTGCCCCTCCATTGAAGCCTATGGGGCATCTCTCTGCCCAGGACTCCTATGTGTTGTCCTTTGCTGCCCTCCTGTGGACACATCAGGCATTGCGCCCCCTTGTTATTCTGCCCCTCCATTGAAGCCTATGGGGCATCTCTCTGCCCAGGACTCCTATGTGTTATCCTTTGCTGCCCTCCTGTGGACACATTGGGCATTGCGCCCCCATGTTATTCTGCCCCTCCATTGAAGCCTATGGGGCATCTCTCTGCCCAGGACTCCTATGTGTTGTCCTTTGCCGCCCTCCTGTGGACACATCAGGCATTGCGCCCCCTTGTTACTCTGCCCCTCCATTGAAACCTATGGGGCATCTCTCTGCCCTGGACTCCTATGTGTTGTCCTTTGCCGCCCTCCGGTGGACACATCAGGCATTGCGCCCACTTGCTATTCAAGGTCATATGCAATGTTCAGATGCAACCACCAGAGGGCAGTCTATAGATAGGCAGGCTTAGTTACTGGCTTATTGTGTCTGTGCAATGCTCAGATCCAACCACAAGAGGGCAGTATATAGCTAGGATTAGTTACTGGCTTATTGGTATGTATGGATGTATGTATGCAATGCTTATATGCAACCACAAGAGGGCAGTATATAGATAGGATTACTTACTGGCTTATTGGTATGGATGTATGCAATGCTTATATGCAACCAGAAGAGGGCAGTATACAGTTAAGAAGGCTTAGTTACTGGCTGATTATGTATGTCATGCTCAGATGTAACCACAAGAGGGCAGCATGCAGATAGGAAAGTTGTTACTGGCTTATTGCTATGAATGTATGAAAGGCTTCAATGCAACCACAAGAGGGCAGTGTGCACATAGAAAGACTTACTGTCTTATTGGTATGTATGTAATGCTTAGATGCAACCAGCAGAGGGCTTTCATGGCCAGAATCACTGGGTTGCTGTGAGTTTTCCAGGCTGTTTGGCTATGTTCCAGAAGCATTTTCTCCTGACGTTTCGCCCACATCTATGGCAGGCATCCTCAGAGGTTATGAGATCTGTTGGAGACTAGGCAAGTGGGGTTTATACATCTGTGGAATGCCCAGGGTGCAGGAAGCAGCCAAGCTTTGAAGCTGCAAGGCTATTCAATGCTAATCAAGGTGATCAATTGCAACATACACACTTGTCTCAAGCAGACAAGAGTTCTTTCTCTCACCCTGGACATTATTCCACAGATATATAAACCCAATTTGTCTAGTCCCCAACAAACCTCACAGCCTCTGAGGGTGCCTGCCATAGATGTGGGTGAAATGTCAGGAGAGAATGCTTCTGGAGCATGGCCACACAGCCTGGAAAACTCACAGGAACCCAATGTTAGTATGCTTTGGAAAAGTAAACCCCACTTGCCTAGATGCCAACAAACCTCACAATCTCTGAGGGTGCCTGCCATAGATGTGGGTGAAATGTCAGGAGAGAATGCTTCTGGAGCATGGCCAGACAGCCCAGAAAACTCACAGCAACCCAAGGTTAGTATGCTTTGGAAAAGTAAACCCCACTTGCCTAGATCCTGACAAACCTCACAACCTCTGAGGGTGCCTGCCATAGATATGGGTGTAAGACTGGCTGCTTCCAGCCAGGGGGAATGCCAATAAAGGATTCCCCCAGGCAGGAAGCAGCCAGGCTTTGATGCTGCAAGGCCGTTCAATGCTACTCAAGGTGGCCAATTGCAACATTAATGCTTGCCTCAGACAGACAAGAGGTCTTTCTCTCATCCTGGACATCATTCCTCAGATATATAAACCCCACTTGCCTAGTTTCCAACAGACCTCACAACCTCTGAGGATGCTTGCCATAGATGTGGGTGAAATGTCAGGAGAGAATGCTTCTGGAACATGGCTATACAGCCCGGAAAACTCACAGCAACCCAGCCCAATGGTTTGCACAGATTTCTTCCCAAACTTTTCATGTAAATAGGGATAGTTAGGAGCCTGTGGTTGAGCAGTGTGTTAAACCTCTGAGCTGCTGAACTTGGTAAGCAAAAGGTCATAGATTCGAGTCTGGGGAGCGACATGAGCTCCCACTGTTAGCCCCAGCTTCTGCCAACCTAGCAGTTTGAAAACATGCAAATGTGAGCTCAATAAGTATCGCTCTGGGGGAAGGTAATGGTGATCCATGCAGTCATGCCGTCCACATGACCTTGGAGGTGTCTCCGGTCAATGCCGGCTCTTTGGCTTAGAAATGGCGATAAGCACCGTGAGCTCCCGCTGTTAGCCCGTTTCTGCCAACCTAGCAGTTCAAAAACATGCAAATGTGAGCTCAATAGGTACCTCTCTGGCGGGAAGGTAATGGTGCTCCATTCAGTCATGTTGGGACTCAGCCTGTGTGTGAACCTGAGCCTGAATCTTTGTATTGTCTAATGGTGATGCCAATGTTGATGCTAATGTTGATGCCAATGTTGATGGGCCTAGTTTGGATAGTGAAGCTGAAGTGATCAATGAGGACGAGGCTTAAGATGGAGACACTTTGGGCAGTAAAAATCGTTCAGGCTTTGATTTAGAGCAGTGTTTCTCAACCTGGGGGTCGGGACCCCTGGAGGGGTCACGAGGGGGTGTCAGAGGAGTCACCAAATACCACCAGAAAACACAGTATTTTCTGTTGGTTATGGAGGTTCCGTGTGAGAAGTTTGGCCCAATTCAATTGTTGGTAGGGTTCAGAATGCTCCTTGATTGTAGGTGAGCTATAAATCCCAGCAACTACAATTCCCAAATGTCAAGGTCTATTTTCCCCAAACTCCACTAATGTTTACATTTGGGCATATTGAGAATTCCTGCCAAGTTTGGTCCAAATCTATCATTGTTTTGAGTCCACAGTGCTCTCTGGATGTAGGTGAACTACAACTCCCAAAACTCAAGGTCAATGCCCACCAAACCCTTCCAGTATTTTCTGTTGGTCATGGCAATTCTGTGTGCCAAGTGTGATTCAATTCCATCATTGGTGGAGTTCAGAATGCTCTTTGTAGGTGAACTACAAATCCCAGCAATTACAACTCACACAGGACAAAATCAATATCCTCCCCCAATCCCACCAGTATTCAAATTTAGGTGTATTGGGTATTTGTGCCAAATTTGGTCCAGTGTATGAAAATACATCCTGCATATCAGATATTTACATTACTATTCATAAGAGCAGCAAAATGACAGTTATGAAGTAGCAATGAAACTAATTTTATGGTTGGGGATCACCATAACATGAGGAAGTGTATTAAGGGGTCGTGGCATTAGGAAGGTTGAGAACCACTGATTTAGAGGCTTCAAGGGAAAAGCCAAGTTCTCATGATAAAGTTTCTGTCAGACTGAGAGAAGAAAATTCACTCCCTTTTCCTCCTGGTCCGAGTTTGCAAGATAACTTAATAACAGCCGCAGTTTGGAAATAAGCCAGAACCACAGGGAGACTCAATGTTTACGTAGGTCTGAGAGAATCCGACAACTGAAACCAAAGATTAGTTAGCTGGAATCAGTTTTTGGGATTTAAGAGTGCCCGTGAGGGGGATTTCTTCAGACCAAGTATTGTTTAGTATCAAGTACAAACCTCCTGAGTTTTCCAGTTTCCAGTGGTCTGGTCTCTAAGAGAATTTCTGGATATTCAAGTGAGATTAGGGATACTTCTGAGAAATCATTTGGCGATGAATACTCGTGTTACGTAAAGGTTCATATTTATTTCAGTCTGTAGCCCACCGAGTTCGAGAACTGCTCAGACACACACGCACACCATTAAGCAAATAGGTTTATCGTTATACCGGTAATACATATAATTTGGGGGCGGGGATCTCAGATACAAAAATCCATGTACAGTAAAATTCACAACCGATGAAGGTACTCACATTCCAAGCAAACATCAACCGACGTGGAAAGTCTTCAATACACCAACGGCAAAAAACCTCGGAAAGGTTGTAAATCCTTGCTACTTCAACACAACATAAAAAGCAGTTACGTGTTCCGTTTCGCTCGCAATGTTTTGTTCCCTCGATGCGCACAGGTCGGGGAATCATCACAGTGTTCGCCGCTTGGAATTTCGGCAGATGCTTTGGGATCGAATCCAAAAAGTTTGGGTGGGAAGCTGCCGCACGCTTGGCTATCTTGCAGAGAGAGAGCCTTCCCCGAATTTTGGGAAACACACCTGCCACAAACCACGGCGTAAACATGATCGAGATCGGGCAACAAACTGGGATCGATGTCCAAAACGGATGAAGGAAAACAAAAAGGGGAGGATATGGCTTCGGGTCGTCCAGACGCATCGGAGACGTAGTTTCATCGGAGCGTGAGCATCGTGAAAGGGGCCCAAAAAGTCATTTTACACAACCTTGTAAACAAGAATAAATCAGAGCTTTCCGGCGTCCAGAAAAGTGCCGCGTCGCACCGGTCGGGAACGGAATTGCGCTCTTTTTGCGTCCCAAGGCAGAGAAAAGATTGGCATCGACGCAACAAAGATCAAAATGAGTGGCTTTGTGAACTAGTTTACAGCATTTTATCACATGCACTATGGACTAGCAGCACGGAGAAACAGGTCACGGGTTTGTGCTTCCGTGTCGCGTCATGAGAAAGAGAGGCGGTGGCTGCCACGGAGGCCCTACGACTGCAGTCACGGCTCGTAGTATGTTTGTTTCCATTACGAACAAGCATTTTTCAAAACCAGTTCAGAGAAGGCATTATGACAAGTACAACGTTGTCGGAAAGGAAATAAACAAAAGAATAATAAGATGTGGAGAATGTGTTGCGCGATACAGGCAATGTATCCGCATCCGCGCATTGTGCATTTGCCAGAATATTGAGTTTCGGGATTCGTTTTTCTGCGCATTCGCAGACCTTCCTGACTTAAAGGCATTCTTGATATTGCATTATATTTATATTGAGATAGATCCAATGAAATCACCGGGACTGACCAAAGTTATGACATTGATATCAAGTCTCTTTGACTCAGAAATCTGAATCCAAAAAACTTACCCAAAGATGTTGTGAGTTTTCCAGGCTGTCTAGCCATGTTCCAGAAGCACTCTCTCCTGATGTTCTGCCCACATCTATGGCAGGAATCCTCAGAGGTTGTAAGGTCTGAGGTTGTCAGTTTCACAACCTCTGAGGATGCCTGCCAAAGATGTGTGCGAAACATCAGGAGAGAGTGCTTCTGCAACATGGCCATACAGCCCGGAAAACTCACAACAACCCAGTGATTCCGGCCATGAAAGTCTTCAACAACACAACTTATCAAATAATGCCGAAGACTTTCATGGCTGGAATCACTGGGATGCTGTGAGTTTTCCAGGCTGACTGATCATGTTCCAGAAGCATTCTCTCCTGACATTTGGCCCACATCTATGGCAGAAGTTGTGAGGTCTTGGAAATTAGGTAAGTGCGGTTTATATATCTGTGGAATTCTAGGAGAAAGAATTCTTGTCTGTTGGACGAAAGGGTGAATATTGCAACTGGCCACCTTGATTAGCACTGAATGGTCTTGCAGCTTCCTGCAAGTCTGGCTGCTTCCTGCCTGGAGGAATCCTTAGTTGGGAGGTAAATAAAGAGCAACACTCAGAAAACAGGGGACTTCCGGACAGGAAACAATAGTGGCAGCTAATTCCTCCCAATAAAGGATTCCCCCAGGCAGGAAGCAGCCAGGCTTTGAAGCTGCAAGGCCATTCAATGCTAATTGCAAAATTCACGCTTGCCTCAAACAGACAAGAGTTCTTTCTCCCACCCTGGACATCATTCCACAGATAAACCACTTGCCTAGTTTCCAAAAGACCTCTCAACCCGTGAGGATGCCTACCATAGATGTGGGTGAAATGTCAGGAGAGAATGCTTCCAGAACATGGCCAAACAGCTCAGAAACCTCACAACCGAACTTACCCAATTCTACGGAGGAGGTCGAGACGTATGCGCATGTATCTACTGGGATTGTGTATGTTTTGTCCAACAAGAGGAAAAGACGAGTCGCCGTAGCCCAGAACACAGAAAAGTCAAAGCCACACATATAAACAGATCGACAGCAAGGCCCATAATGCGCAGAAACATGCAAAAGTGGCACCTAAAAACCCAGGCTCGGAAAGATTCGGATCCAAATCAGGCCTTCGTGGTATCAAAACCCAAAGCCTATATTGGAAAAGGAAGTCAAACTAGGATTTCAAAGCTTGCTCAAGATGTGATCGCTTGAAATGTTGCCTTGAGATATCCGGAAACAGCAATCCAAGAAAAATCATAATAGCAATCGGTTGTTGTGGGATTTTGGGGCTGTCTGGCCATGTTCCGGAAGCATTCTCTCCTGCTGTTTGGCCCACATCTATGGCAGAGGTTGTGAGGTCTGCTGGAAACTAGGAAAGTGGTTTTTATATATCTTTGTAATAATGCCCAGGGAGGGAGAAAGAACTCTTGTCTGTTGGAGGTAAGTGAGAATGTTGTAATTGGCCAGCTTGATTAGCATTAAACAGCCTTGCAGCTTCAAAGCCTGGCTACTTCCTGCCTGGAGGAATCCTTTGTTGAGAGGTAAATAAAGAGCAAAACTCAGAAAGCAGGGGAATTCCAGACAGGAAACAATCAGGGCCAGCCAACACCTTCCAACAAAGGATTCCCCTAGGCAGAAAGCACCCAGATGGTGGTTGATAGCTTGAATAATCTGTAATTGGGAAATTCAATTATTTTGATAAACACGAGGCAGGATGAAAGGGAAAAAGGGCCATGGGAAAGGAGGATGGTTTGAGCTGTGAAATGTACTTGAAAATCCTATAAAGCCTCAACCAGGCTGCATCTTGGTGTGGTACTTTCTTTCAGAGCCACTACCAACAAGTCTCTGTTTGCAAATAAAGTCTGTGTATCTCCTCGCCTCTCAGTACCTCATTGGGAAACAGGTCTCGAAGGTTAAAGGGTTTGCCTTTTTAAAGGGGCAACGCACCTAGACCTTCAAAGCAGCCAAGCTTTGAAGCTGCAAGGCCATTCAGTGCTAATCAAGCCAGCCAATTGCAACATTCACACTTGCCTTCTAAATATTTATGTGCTATTGTGATTTTTTATGCTTATATTGTCTTGCTAATTTTATGTTTATGTTGTTTACTTTGTATGTATTGATGTTACTTGGAAACCGCTCTGAGTCCCCTCAGGGAGATATAATATAGTATATAAATAAAGTTTTGTTGTTGTTGTTGCCACCAACAGACAAGAGTTCTTTCTCCCACCCTGGACATTATTCCACAGGTATATATAGAAACCACAGATATATATATAGAAGGGAGGTGTTAGCTGTCCCTGATTGTTTCCTGTCTGGAATTCTCCTGTATTCTGAGTATTGCTTTTTATTTACCTCCCAACAAAGGATTCCTCCAGGCAGGACGTGGCCAGGCTTTGAAGCTGCAAGACCATTCAATACTAATCAAGTATGCTCACTACTAAAAGGTTGGGGGGGGGGGGGGGGAAGAGTGCTTGTCGAAAGGCTAATATGCAGACTCCTTTCCTGTACCCACAACACAGAAAGGCGCTTCATCTTTCAGTATGATTTTGCCAACATTGCCAGGCTTTGAAGTTGCAAGACCATTCAATACTAAACATTCATCCATTCCTCCAACAGACAAGAATTCTTTCTCCCACCCTGGACATTATTACAAAGATATATAATCATCTGTTTCCAACAGACCTCACAACCTCTGAGGATGCCTGCCATAGATGTGGGCAAAACGTCAGGAGGGAATGCTTCAGGAACATGGACAGGCAGCCCGGAAAACTCACAGCAACTTCCAATTATATTCGCTATAGTAAATAATAATAGAAAATCCCACTTCTGCCATCACATCCTGAGCAAGTGTGGATGCCACCCAGCGTGGAATGAATTCCGCCCAGCACCTCTAGATGCATCTTTTTTGTTTCGTATACGACGTACGTTTCCGACACTATCCTATATATATTTATATATCTACATATATACACACACGCACACAATTTACAAGAAGCATCTCCCCCTCGATGGGCAGGCAGAGGGCAACGCGCAGTACACTTATCGCCCGGGCTTTCCCCGGGCGAAAGGAGGAGGCTAAAAAAGAACGAAGCACCACAGAAGAGAAATGCACCAGTGCCGATCCAAACGCACCTCGCTCGAGAGGAACAACGTCGCCCACCCATCGAAACGTCCTTCTGATTGCCTTCTGGAAAGGGAGGATTAAATTTTATCTCCTCATTGCACTTCAGGCCCGACCTAAGGCACCTCTTTGCGATGATTCCCAAATACTGCCCTTCTCCATCTCCGTTCGGCTCAAGACGCTTCATCTTGGGCAGTGGTTTTCTCGGCGTCGAACCATACAGACTCGCGTAAAGCATTCAAAGGTTGCAAGAGGAGGAGACTTGTCCCTCCCACAACCCTCCGTTCCTTCGATATGTCTTATCATCGTAATTGCGGAGTGCGCTCATTACTAAAAGGGGGGAAAGAGTGCTTGTCGAATATGCAAACTCCGTTCCCGTACCCGCAACACAGAAAGGCGCTTCATCTTTTGGTACAATTTCGCCAACTTCCCTCATATTTCGCCTTTTCCCACAATTCTCCGTTCTGAAGAATTGCCCTTTCCTTCGATCTGTCTTATCGTTGTAATTGCGGAGTGAGCTCACTACTAAAAGGGGGGAAAGAGTGCTTGTCGAAAGGCTAATATGCAAACTCCATTCCCGTACCCGCAACACAGAAAGGCGCTTCATGTTTCGGTACGATTTCACCAACTTCCCTCATATTTCGCCTTTTCTCACAACTCTCCATTCTGAAGAATTGCCCTTTCCTTCTATGTGTCTTATTGTTGTAATTGCGGAGTGCGCTCACTACTAAAAGGGGGGGGGGGAGTGCTTGTCAAAAGGCTAATATGCAGACTCCATTCCCATATTCCGCAACACAGAAAGGCGCTTCATTTTTCGGTACGATTTCGCCAACTTCCCTCATATTTCACCTTTTCCTAAAACTCTCCATTCTGAAGAATTGCCCTTTCCTTCTATGTGTCTTATTGTTGTAATTGCGGAGTGCGCTCACTACTAAAAGGGGGGGGGAGTGCTTGTCAAAAGGCTAATATGCAGACTCCGTTCCCGTACCCGCAACACAGACAGGCGCTTCATCTTTCGGTACGATTTCGCCAACTTCCCTCATATTTCGCCTTTTTCTTTGGGAAAAAAAGAAAATACTCTGCACTTTCCAGGTCTGCAATGCTTGGAGTGAATAAAACAAGCCTTAGTGGTGGGAATTAGTTCTGTGTTCGTTGCTGAAAACAGCTTAGGATGGGGAATTCGAACTCTGAGGTCTTCCGAGATGGTTGTGCTTAAATGTAGCTTTGGCGACAGATCTCCAAAGCTGGGGACAGTTTGGAGAACAGCCGCCTGGCTCTCGCTTTCTCGTCCGACTCCTCTTTATGCTATAAGTCTATTTTCCTTTCTCAATAGGCCACACACTTCACACAGTTGTCCTTGTCACTGCCACCCGTGTTTTGGGAGGCTCCAGCAAGGGAATGAAGGCCAAAGATCTCCAATGAAATGACAACAAAATGGCCAGGGTCTCCATTGCTGTTTCTTATCTAAAATCAGAAAGGATTCATAGTTCAACAGGCAGTGAAGGGAGGGATGAGTCCCCTCCCCAAACTGTAACAAGGTTTGTATTCTGAGTAGCTCAGTCACAGGGATGAGGCAGTGATTTTTTTTTGTTCACCACACAATAGGTGTGGATATGTGCCATCGATTGCGAAACAAGGAAGGGGGGGATGCTCTCCTGGAGTCTAAAGGAGGGCCATGAAAAGGTTGATCCACAGTCCAAACGTGGCAGCTCAAAGCAGCTCCTTGTTGTGCATGTACACAGAGAAAGGCTGGTATTCCCCCATTCCTGGGCAGGAGGGTTGCTAAAGCTGGGGAGTGACTGGTGTGGAGGAGTTCTTTCAAGGGTTCCAGAATGGTAGGTTCTTCTTGAAGAAGGAGGATGGTCAGGTAATAGGTTCTTCTTGGGGAAGATGGACGACAGGTTGTAGGTTCTTAATGGACAAGAAAGGCTGTCAGGCATGGGTTTTTCTTCAAGAAGAAGGAGTATCAAGTTGTAGTTCCTTGAGAGGAGGATGGTCAGGTTCTAGGTTCTTGGAGACGGAGGATGATCCATTTGTAGGTTCTTCTTGGAGAAGGAGGGCAGTCAGGTTGTAGGTTCTTCTTGGGGAAGGAGGATGGTCAGGTTCTTGGAGATGAAGAATGATCCGCTTGTAGGTTCTTCTTGGAGAAGGAGGGCAGTCAGGTTGTAGGTTCTTCTTGGGGAAGGAGGATGGTAAGGTTCTTGGTTCTTGGAGTGGAGGACAATCTGCTTGTAGGTTCTTCTTGGAGAAGGAGGGCAGTCAGGGTGTAGGTTCTTCTTGGGGAAGGAGGATGGTCAGGTTCTTGGAGATGAAGAATGATCCGCTTGTAGGTTCTTCTTGGAGAAGGAGGGCAGTCAGGTTGTAGGTTCTTCTTGGGGAAGGAGGATGGTAAGGTTCTTGGTTCTTGGAGTGGAGGACAATCTGCTTGTAGGTTCTTCTTGGAGAAGGGGGGCAGTCAGGTTGTAGGTTCTTCTTGAGGAAGGAGGATGGTCAGGTTCTTGGAGATGAAGAATGATCCGCTTGTAGGTTCTTCTTGGGGAAGGAGGATGGTCAGTTTCTAGAATCTTGGAGATGAAAGACAATGTACTTGTACGTTCTTCTTAGGGAATGAGGGCAGCCAGGTTGTAGGTTCTTTCCAGGTAAGGAGAGCAGTCAGGTTATAGGTTCTTCTTAGAGAAGGAGGATGGTCAGACTGTAGGTTCTTTTTGGGGAAGATGGACATCAGGTTGTAGGTTCTTGGAGTAGGAGAAGAGTGGTCATGTTGTAGGTTCTTCTTGAGGAAAGGGATCAGGTTCTAGGTTCTTCTTGGAGAAGGAGGGTCAAGTTTTAGATTCTTTTTGGAGATGGCCAGATTATAGGTTCTTCTTTGGGAAGACAGACATCAGATTGTAGGTTCTTATTGGAGAAGGAGAAGAGTGGTCCTATTGTGGGTTCTTCTTGAGGAAGAGGGGTCAGGTTCTAGGTTTTTCTTGGAAAAGATGGTCGAGTTTAAGATTTTTCTTGGAGAAGGAGGAGGGTCAGATTGTAGGTTCTTCTTGTGGAAGATGGACATTAGATTGTAGGCTTTTCTTGGAAAAGGAGAAGAGTGATCATGTTGGAGGTGCTTCTTGATTGAGGGAGGGGTGCCAGATTGCAGGTTATTTTTGGAGAAGGAGGGTCAAGTTTTAGGTTCTTCTTGGAGAAGGTGGACGGTGAGATTGTAGGTTCTTCTTGGGAAGGATAGACATCACCTTGTAGGTTCTTCTTGGAGAAGAGTTGTCACGTAAGTTCTTTTTGAGGAAGGAGGGTTAGGTTTAAAGTTCTTCTTGAGAAAGATAGACATCAGATTGTAGGTTCTTCTTGAAGAAGAGTGGTCACATAAGTTCTTTTTGAGGACGGATGGTTAGGTTTTAGGTTCTTCTTAGGGAAGCAGGGCAGTCATGTTCTAGGTTCTTGGAGAAGGATAGTCAGATTGTAGGTTCTTCTTAGGGAAGGTAGACGTCAGGTTGTACGTTCTTCTTGGAGAAGATAGACAGATTGTAGGTTCTTCTTGAAGAAGAGTGGTCACGTAAGTTCTTTTTGAGGAAGGAGGGTTAGGTTTTAGGTTCTTCTTGGGGAAGCAGGGCAGTCATGTTCTAGGTTTTTCTTGGAGAAGGAGGATAGTCAGATTGTAGGTTCTTCTTAGGGAAGATGGACGTCAGGTTGTATGTTCTTCTTGGAGAAGGAAGATTGTCAGTTTGTAGGTTCTCCTTGGGGAAGATGGACGTCAGGTTTTGGGTTCTTCTTGGAGGAGGGTGGTCCGGACAAGATACAGGGCCAGTTTCTTGATGCCGTAAGCCTATTTTTTCAGGCTCAGAGGAAGGAATGATTGAAGTCCTGCATTCTTAGCCAAACATGCAATGTAGATTTACACCTCAATGAAGCATTTACAGGAAATATTACATGTTCTGTCACCCCCTTGAAACGAGCCAACCTCCTTCTTGAATTAGCCAAGTGTATTGTCGTGAGAGGCTCTTTTATTGCTATCGCTGCTTTTGCGCCGTGTGGTCCCAACCGTTCACATTTCGGATCCAGAATCTTTGGGGAGAGGAGGAAGAGTTTTCTTCGCGGGTATTGTTTGTTTCCCCCCGCGCTGTTTTTGCTTCCAGGTTATTAAAAATTGTACAAAAATAAAGTATTTCCACACACACAAGGGCTCAAAGTGACCGACGGCATTTAAATACGTAGGATCGCTTGTGACGCATGGCTATCTTCAACCACGAAATCAAAATGTAAAACCCGGGGGGGATTTCGTCAGTCTGAATTTGCTTCAAAAGATGCAGAAGGACTCCTTTATAAAACTTGACCCCGTACAGAATGGAACGGCTGCGAGCGGCCACAGCCATGTCTTTTTGTTTTTTTGTTAAAAAAATAATTGCAAGTTCAAAAATAAAAATCAAGTAAATTCTTTTTTTTCCTCTTATTTTTTGTGGATCTTCACATTAGAAAAAAAACGGCACCATTTCAAAAATTCTGTGGCTGGGAAAAAGACCCACGCAGTTAAGAAAGCCAGGGTGCGTTTTCGGTTTCAATAATCGTCGAGTGTGGTTTCCAGGAATACGTTTCGGACGTCCAACATGGAAGCCAACTCCAAAATGTGCTTCTGGAGATGCGGATTCTCCACCGTTTCGTCCCTTGGCAGTTGGGGATAGGATTCCGGATAATTCCTAGTTTCCTGCTACGGAAAAGGGAAGAGAGGAAGAAAAACAAAAGTGTTTTAATTATGGGATAAAGTCAGCGAGATCGAAAAGATAGATCGGCAATTCATTGGTGGCCACTGGTATTAAAAAACTCTAAAATCAAGACAGTAAACAAAGAGCAACACTCCAAAAACAGGGGAATTCCAGACAGGAAACAATCAGGGCCAGCTAACACCTCTCAACAAAGGATTCCCCCTGGCAGGAAGCAGCCAGGCTTTGAAGCTGCAAGGGCATTCAATGCCAGAGTGAAGAGGGGGACCAGAAACACAGATTTCCACCATGTCTCCTGGGTCATCGGGTGGGGGCCCCTCCCCCAGCAGCAATACTACATCTGCCTGCCACCTCAGGAGGAGAAGGAGGAAATCCTGCTGCTTCCCCCCCTCCACCCTCAAGTCAGCTAAGAAGAGGAAGGGGACTGAGGAAGAAACTTTAAAAACACCAGTTTCCTGGCTGTTGCTTACTACATCTGCCTGCCACCTCAGGAGGAGAAGGAGGAAATCCTGCTGCTACTCTCCCCCTCCCAAGCCAGCTAAGAGGAGGAAGGGGGCTAGGGAAGAGACTTTAAAAACACCTGTCTCCTGCCTGCTGCTTACTACATCTGCCTGCCACCTCAGGAGGAGAAGGAGGAAATCCTGTCCTGCTGCTACTCTCCCCCTCCCAAGCCAGCTAAAAGGAGAAAGGCGACTGAGGAAGAGACTTTAAAAACACCTGTCTCCTGCTGTTATTACTACATCTGCCTGCCACCTCAGGAGGAGAAGGAGGAAATCCTGCTGCTACTCTCCCCCTCCCAAGCCAGCTAAGAGGAGGAAGGGGGCTAGGGAAGAGACTTTAAAAACACCTGTCTCCTGCCTGCTGCTTACTACATCTGCCTGCCACCTCAGGAGGAGAAGGAGGAAATCCTGTCCTGCTGCTACTCTCCCCCTCCCAAGCCAGCTAAAAGGAGAAAGGCGACTGAGGAAGAGACTTTAAAAACACCTGTCTCCTGCTGTTATTACTACATCTGCCTGCCACCTCAGGAGGAGAAGGAGGAAATCCTGCTGCTACTCTCCCCCTCCCAAGCCAGCTAAGAGGAGGAAGGGGGCTAGGGAAGAGACTTTAAAAACACCTGTCTCCTGCCTGCTGCTTACTACATCTGCCTGCCACCTCAGGAGGAGAAGGAGGAAATCCTGTCCTGCTGCTACTCTCCCCCTCCCAAGCCAGCTAAAAGGAGAAAGGCGACTGAGGAAGAGACTTTAAAAACACCTGTCTCCTGCTGTTATTACTACATCTGCCTGCCACCTCAGGAGGAGAAGGAGGAAATCCTGCTGCTACTCTCCCCCTCCCAAGCCAGCTAAGAGGAGGAAGGGGGCTAGGGAAGAGACTTTAAAAACACCTGTCTCCTGGCTGTTGCTTATTATCTCTGTTGTGGTTTTATAGTGTATTTAATGTTTTTATGTGCATTTTGATATTATGTATATTACTTGTTTCCTGTAAACTGCCTTGAGTCACCGAAAGGCTGAGAAAGGCAGTATACAAATGAAGTAAATAAATAAAATACATAAATAAATGCTAATCAAAGTGTCAATTGGAACATTCCCATTTGCCTCCAACAGACAAGCGTTCTTTTCCCCCATCCTGGACACTCAACAGATATATATACCCCACTTGCCTAGTTCCCAACAGACCTCACAACCTCCCAAGTCCCCAAAGTTCCAGCAAATTATTATTTTTTGGAAGGGAAGTAAAGGATTGCGTGCTGACATACCCGAAAGAGTTTGTGCATCCTCAAAGTGGCTGAGCAGAAGATGAATCTTGTTAGGAGCAAGCGAAGGAATTCATCCCCAAAAAACTGGAGAAATGCCTGATCTGTAGAGAGGAAGAAGGTCGATTTTTGTAATATTTGGGAGGTTTTGTTGCTTGGAAATTCCTAGAAATGTTTCTTCTTTTGCAGATACAGGCCACGTATACATATCTGAATGCTTGGGCAGAAGTATTTAATCTTTTTTTTTTTTTAGTTTTTGTATTTGCTGTGTTTTTATATTCTATTGGGTTGTGTCATGTTATTGTTAGCTGCCTTTGGTCCCTATGGGGAGAAAGGCAAGATAATAATAATAATAATAATAATAATAACTGAAGAGAAACAACTGGAAAAGCTGACACGATACTAGGATGTAAAGATAGAACTATAAAGACTCCAGCACAAGCCAGTCAAGGTGGTCCCAGTGGTGATCGGCATACTGGGTGCAGTGCCTAAAGACCTTGGCCTGTACTTAATCACAATCGGCATTGACAAGATTACCATCTGCCTGCTGTAGAAGGCCACCTTACTGGGATCTGCACGCATTATTTGCAGATACATCACACAGTCCTAGACACTTGGGAAATGTCCGATGTGCGATACATTACAACAGCCAGCAGAGTAATCTTGTCTGTTGTGGACTCATCTTATTGTGTTTCAAATAACAACAACAACAACAACAATGCACAGATGTCACTGTCTCAGCCATCCAACAACAACAACAACAATACACAGCTCTCACTGTCTCGCCCCATCCAACAACAACAACAATGCACAGATGTCACTGTCTCAGCCATCCAACAACAACAACAGCGCACAGATGTCACTGTCTCAGGAATCCATCCAGACAGTTTGGGAGTATTTTGGAAGTCCAGAGAAGGGATGCTCCACCTTATATCGTACTTTGATGACCAAATACATTTCCTTTTTGTCCATTTTGGTTTGTTTGAGCAAGCCCTCGATTGGGTAACCCGCTCCCCTCTTGCTCCACCTGGGATTTAAAATGGCACAAGAATCCCTGAAGCAAAAGTTGCGAGATATTGCCCCAGGAGAGCTCAGAGCTTGCTCAAACTCATCATACTCCCCCAGATAGTTAAATTTACCTTATAGAAAGGCTTTTAAGACATGTGAATATCTAAAAAAAGACTACAGTGATTAAATATCACAGACTCTTTACAAATACGAGACTAAACATATTTCCCTCGGAGCTGTCCAAAATCCCCTTCTCCCAAAGACTACGCCCCTGTGAAGGAAATGAAGTAGATACAATAGAATACATTCTATTGCAGCGTAGCCAGCTTTTATATCTAAAATCACGTACACGTTTCTTGCATAATGAACTTCTCCTGAGATGGGAGAATTATAAATGCCTTTTCTTTTGTACTGATGGGTCTATGGACCGTAATAAATTGTTGTGTTGTTGTTTTGGTTCGTTTGAGCAAAGCATACCTATGGAACGGGAATGAGTGAGCAACTGCGCAATGTCCCGGTTGATTTTGCGAACGTAATCGTGACATTTGTCCCAAAGTCCTTTGCGCATGCTTGATAATCCGGAGACAAACAGGAATGCCATTAGAGGGTTGTTGAGGAAGAAGGTGAAGAGGCTGCCTCGCTGCGACTGATCTGGAAACCAAGGCGACACAAAAGTACTTAGCGTATGAGACAGAAAATATGAAGAAAGAGAAACAGTCGCCTCTTTTTAATCTGGCTGTTCAAACCATTTTAATTTTAATGCTCTCCAAATACAGTGGGCAAGTGAATCCTTCCAAACTTTGCTGAATTGTAACTCCCAACAATCTCCACTACGAATACGACTGATGGGACTTGCAATTCAACACCTCTATTGGGCCAGTGGACCTGCTGTGTTGTATCACATTATTCTTGATAATACTTAGCCATCTTGCTCATTTAATCTTTCCGAAAAGTGCTCCAGTAGGCTTGAGGAAGGGTGGAAGGAAGAAGAGAGAAAGGGAAATCTTGAGGGAGGGGAAAAGAAAAAAAAAGAAGGGAAGGAAGGTAAGACAGAGGAGGAGAGAAAGGAAAGAAGAAGGAAGACATGGAGAAAGAGGGAGGAAAGAAAAAGGAGAGAAGGAAGAGAGGGAATGGGAGGACTTGAGGGAGGGAAAGAAAAAAGGAGGGAAGAAGGTAAGAGAGAGGCAAAGGAGAGAAAGGAAAGAAGAAGGAATGCATGGAGAGAGAGAGGGGGAAGGAAGAGAGGGAATGGGAAGGCTTGAAGGGAGGGGAAAGAAAAAAAGAGGGAAGGAAGGCAAGAGAGAGGCAAAGGAGAGAATGGAAAGGAGAAGAAAGACATGGAGGGAGGGGTAAGAAAGAAAAAGGAGGGAAGGAAGGCCAGAAAGAAGGAGAAAAAGAAAGAAAGGGAGGGCTTGAGGGAGGGGAAAGAAAAAAGGAGGGAAGGTAAGAGAGAGGAAAAAGAGAGAAAGAAAAGAAGAAGGAATGGAGGGAAGGGTAAGAAAGAAAAAGGAGGGAAGGGAAGCAAGAAAGAAGGAGGAAAAGATGGGAAGAGAGGTTATGGGAGGGCTTGAGAATGGAGAAAGAAAAAAGGAAGGAAGGAAGGAAGGAAGGAGAGATGAAAAGGAGAAAAAGGAAAGGAGAAGAAAGGCATGGAGGGAGGGGTAAGAAAGAAAAAGGAGGGAAGGAAGGCAAGGAGGAAGGAGGAAAAGAAGAGAGGGGAAGATGACTTGAGGGAGGGGGAAAAAGGAGGGAAGGTAAGAGAAAAAGAAAAGGAGAAAGAAGGCATGGAGGAGGGGTAAGAAAGAAAAAAGAGGGAAGGAAAGCAAGAAAAAAGGAGGAAAAGAAGGAAATGGAGGGCTTGAGGCAAGGGAAAGAAAAAAGGAGGGAAGGAAGGTAAGAGAGAGGAAAAAGTGAGAAAGAAAAGGAGAAAAAAGGCCTGGAGAGAGGGGTAAGAAAGAAAAAGGAAGAAAAGCAAGAAAGAAGGAGGAAAAGAGGAGAAGGAAAAGGAGGGCTTGAGGAAGGGGGGAAGAAGAAAGGACAGAAGGAAGGTAAGAGAGGAAAAGGAGAAAAAGGAAAGGAGAAGGGATGGAGAGAGGGGTAAGAAAGAAAAAGGAGGGGAGGAAGGAAAGAAAGAAGAGAAAGGAAAAGGGGGAAGGTAGAGTATGAAGGGAGTGAAGGAAAGAAAAAGGTGGACAGCGGGCAGAGAAAACGGCTCCTACCTTGCAACGCTTTTGGGTAGGTGGTGGGAGACAGGAGGCACACCAGTGGTTGTCCAAATAGGTTTGTGAAGTTCTGGAAGAGAACAACAGAAAGAGAAAATGAAGAGAGATAGAAAGAGTAGACTTCAGTGTGTCTAGCCTTCTAGAGAACATGGAATTAGATAGTCAGAGGCAACTCCCTACTTGTAATGAGGCCCTTCCTCTTGTGATAAACGGTGTAAGTGCATTATAATTGCAATTAAGTAAGTAAGTAAAACTTGATTTCGATCCCGCCCTGGGGGACTTGGGATGGTTCACAACATAAAAGGCAAACATTCGATGCTGTGCAATACAATAACAGACTAAAACAATTCAAAATAAACATCACAGAGCATTCAACAATAAAGCAAATCACATGAAAACAATAATAATAGATTACATGATGTTAATAAATCAAAATTGAAAGCCGTGTCTGAATTCCATTCCTTATTTCACAGTGTTGGATCTTTAAACATTGATGTCTGCATTTGCCTCAGTACATAGGAAAGTTTTTATTTGCAGCTCCCGCTGTCAGCCCTAGCTTCTGCCAACCTAGCAGTTCGAAAACATGCAAATGTGAGTAGATCAATAGATACCACTTCGGCGGGACAGTAACAGCACGCCATGCAGTCATGCTGACCACATGACCTTGGGGGTGTCTATGGACAACGCCGGCTCTTCAGCTTAGAAATGAAGGGAGAGTGTGCGAGGCTGGAGTGAGTCCCTTCAAGGCATTGGGTTCTGTGTGGGAAGTTTGGCCCAATTCTATCATTGGTGAGGTTCAGAATGCTCTTTGATTGTAGGTGAACTATAAATTCCAAATGTCAAGGTCTATATTCTCCAAACTCCACCAGTGTTCACATGTGGGCATATGGAGTATTCATGCCAATTTTGGTCCAGATCCATCATTGTTTAGTCTACAGAGCTCTCTGGAGGTGGGTGAACTACAACTCCCAAACTCAAGATCAATGCTCACCACACCCTTCCACTATTTTCTGTTGGTCGTGGAAGTTCTATGTGCCAACATTGGTTCAATTCCATTATTGGTGGTGTTCAGAATGCTCTTTGATTGTAGGTGAACTATAAATCCCAGAAACTACTACTCCCAAATGTCAAGGTCTGTCTTCCCCAAACTCCACATTTGGGCGTATGGAGTATTCATGCCAATTTTGGTCCAGATCTATCATTGTTTGAGTACACAGTGCTCTCCGGATGTAGGTGAACTACAACTCCCAAACTGAAGATCAATGCCCAGTACACCCTTCCACTATTTTCTGTTGGTTATGGAAGTTCTATGTGCCAACATTGGTTCAATTCCATTATTGGTGGTGTTCAGAATGCTCTTTGATTGTAGGTGAACTATAAATCCCAGCATCTACAACTCCCAAATGATAAAATCAATCCCCCCTAACCCCACCAGTATCCAAATTTGGGCGTATTGGGTATTTGTGCCAAATTTGGTCCAGTGAATGGAAATATATCCTGAATAGCAGATATTTACATTACGAGTCATAACAGGAGCAAAACTGGAGTTATGAAGTAGCAATGAAAATAATGTTATGGTTGGGGGTCTCCACAACTGTATTATTAATAATAATAATAATAATAATAACTTTATTTATACCCCGCCACCATCTCCCCAAGGGCTTACATGAGACCAAGCCCAACAACACACCAATAAAACAACAAACAATAAGCAAAATAAACAATACAACAACAATAAAACAACAATAAGCAAAATAAACAATACAAAACGGCATTAGGAAGGTTGAGAAACACTGATCTACCACATGCCACAAATTGTCACCCCACTTATTAGCCTAGTGGAAGTGAGATCTCCAAAGCGGACAGACATCTGGGGGACGAAAAGGGAGAGCGGAGGTGCAAAACCACGTTGTCGCTTTGCTCTGGTTTGGATCCAGAAGGCTGGGTGCAAGATCGCCGTTCCCGTCCAAATGTGCCAATCCCAGGATTCATTAAGCTAATTCCAACTAAGCTTGTTAAACATATTAAAGACCAGCTGGGTTTAATCAGAGGAATATTCACTCCCAGCACCTCTCCCGCCCCTTCCGGGCCGGAGAGCCGATCGAGCACAAAGCTGTGCGCTATGACACCACCGCTCGGGCGGATTTATGAGGTCCAAGCTCTCAGATAAATGGTTTAAAAATATCCAGCGTTCTCTGCGGAAGGAGAACCAAAAGAGCTTGCCAAAAGAGCTAGAATTAGCAACAACAGAGCACTAATGGAGAATGGGTTGCTGTGAGTTTTCCGGGCCATGTCTGGCCATGTTCCAGAAGCATGCTCTCATGACGTTCCACCCACATCTATGGCAGGCATCCTCAGAGGTTGTGAGGTCTGTTGGAAACTGACAACCTCAGACCTCACAACCTCTGAGGATGCCTGCCACAGATGCAGGCGAAACGTCAGGAGAGAGTGCTTCTGGAACATGGCCAGGGAGCCTGGAAAACTCACAACTCTTGTAATCATAGAATCATAGAATCAAAGAGTTGGAAGAGACCTCATGGGCCATCCAGTCCAACCCCCTGCCAAGAAGCAGGAATATTGCATTCAAATCACCCCTGACAGATGGCCATCCAGCCTCTGTTTAAAAGCTTCCAAAGAAGGAGCCTCCACCACACTCCGGGGCAGAGAGTTCCACTGCTGAACGGCTCTCACAGTCAGGAAGTTCTTCCTAATGTTCAGATGGAATCTCCTCTCTTGTAGTTTGAAGCCATTGTTCCGCGTCCTAGTCTCCAAGGAAGCAGAAAACAAGCTTGCTCCCTCCTCCCTGTGGCTTCCTCTCACATATTTGTACATGGCTATCATATCTCCTCTCAGCCTTCTCTTCTTCAGGCTAAACATGCCCAGTTCCCTAAGCCGCTCCTCATAGGGCTTGTTCTCCAGACCCTTGATCATTTTAGTCGCCCTCCTCTGGACACATTCCAGCTTGTCAATATCTCTCTTGAATTGTGGTGCCCAGAATTGGACACAATATTCCAGATGTGGTCTAACCAAAGCAGAATAGAGGGGTAGCATTACTTCCTTAGATCTAGACACTATGCTCCTATTGATGCAGGCCAAAATCCCATTGGCTTTTTTTGCCGCCACATCACATTGTTGGCTCATGTTTAACTTGTTGTCCACGAGGACTCCAAGATCTTTTTCACACGTACTGCTCTCGAGCCAGGCGTCCCCCATTCTGTATCTTTGCATTTCATTTTTTCTGCCAAAGTGGAGTATCTTGCATTTGTCACTGTTGAACTTCATTTTGTTAGTTTTGGCCCATCTCTCTAATCTGTCAAGATCGTTTTGAATTCTGCTCCTGTCCTCTGGACTATTGGCTATCCCTCCCAATTTGGTGTCGTCTGCAAACTTGATGATCATGCCTTCTAGCCCTTCATCTAAGTCATTAATAAAGATGTTGAACAGGACCGGGCCCAGGACGGAACCCTGCGGCACTCCGCTCGTCACTTCTTTCCAAGATGAAGAGGAAGCATTAGTGAGCACTCTCTGTGTTCGTCCACTTAACCAATTACAGATCCACCTCACCGTAGTTTTGCCTAGCCCACATTGGACTAGTTTGTTTGCCAGAAGGTCATGGGGGACCTTGTCGAAGGCCTTACTGAAATCCAGGTACGCCACATCCACGGCGTTCCCCGCATCTACCCAGCTTGTAGCTCTATCGAAGAAAGAGATCAGATTAGTCTGGCATGACTTGTTTTTGATAAATCCATGTTGACTATTAGCGATGACTGCATTTGTTTCTAAGTGTTTGCAGACCGCTTCCTTAACAATCTTTTCCAGAATCTTGCCCGGTATCGACGTGAGGCTGACCGGACGGTAGTTGTTTGGGTCGTCCTTTTTTCCCTTCTTGAAGATTGGGACCACATTGGCCCTCCTCCAATCTGCTGGAACTTCTCCCGTTCTCCAAGAACTCTCAAAGATGGTTGCCAATGGTTCCGAAATGACTTCCGCTAGTTCCTTCAGTACTCTTGGGTGTAGTTGATCTGGCCCTGGGGACTTGAACTCATTAAGAGCGGCCAGGTATTCCTGGACGACTTCTTTCCCAATTTGGGGTTGGATGTCCTCCAATCCCTCATCCACTCCATCTTGCTGAGGTTGAAGACTCTCTTTTTGTGAGAAGACCGAGGCAAAGAAGGCATTAAGTAGTTCTGCCTTTTCCCTGTCCCCTGTCAGCATTGCCCCATCTTCTCCTCGAAGAGGTCCTATCGCCTCCTTGTTTTTCCTTTTTCTACTGACATAAGAATAGAAGCCCTTTTTATTGTTTTTAATGTCCCTGGCAAGTCTGAGCTCGTTTTTTGCTTTAGCTTTGCGGACCTTTTCCCTACAGGTGTTGGCTATTTGTTTGAATTCTTCTTTGGTGATTTCTCCCTTTTTCCACTTCTTGTGCATGTCTCTTTTGTGTCTTAGCACAGTTAGAAGTTCTTTGGACATCCATTCTGGCTTCTTTGCACTTGTCCTATTTTTTCTTTTTGTTGGCACGGTTTGCAATTGCGTCTTGAGTATTTCACTCTTGAGAAATTCCCATCCATCCGTAGCTCCCTTGTCTTTTAGTATCTGTGTCCACTGAATGCTGCTCAGTGTTTCCTTCATTTTTTGGAAGTCAGCTCTCCTAAAGTCCAAAATGCGGGTTTGACTTGTCTTAGTTTCGGCCTTCCTTTGTACCTCAAATTGCAGGAGCACATGGTCACTTGCCCCTAAGGATCCTACCACTTCGACCGCATCGATCAGGTCCTCCGCATTTGTTAGGATGAGATCAAGAGTAGCCAATCCCCTTGTTGCCTCTTCTACCTTTTGGACCATGAAATTGTCTGCAAGGCAAGCGAGGAATTTGTTGGACCTTGTACTCTTGGCCGAGTTTGTTTTCCAGCAAATATCGGGATAGTTGAAATCGCCCATGACTACTACATCTCTTTTCTGTGCCTGTTTGGTCAACTGTTGGCAGAAGACTTCATCAAGATCTTCCTCCTGGCTTGGGGGTCTGTAGTAGATGCCTACAACGACATCTTTTTGAGTCCCAGTTCCCTTGATTCTTATCCAGATGATTTCAAGCTGGTTTCCCAGATTGCTGTCTTGAATTTCTTCTGCCGCATAAGAGTTTTTGACATATAAGGCTACTCCGCCTCCTCTCCCCTTTGTTCGGTTTCTGTGAAAGAGGTTATACCCCTCGATATCTACATTCCAGTGATAGGAGTCATCCCACCAGGTTTCAGTGATGGCTATGATATCATATTTGTGGTGTAGTGCTAGAAGTTGGAGTTCGTCTTGTTTATTTCCCATGCTCTGTGCATTAGTGTAAAGACATGTGAGCCCCTGGGATCTTCCCTTGAGCTGTTTAATTGGGATTATTGTGCTTTTGGTACTTGGTCCTTGTTGTGTTTGTGCAGCCCTCCGTTTAGCCTTCTGGCGATTCCCAGACATTATGGGTAAAGTAGTGTTCGCAAGGCTGTTGTCCCCCTCCCCCGGTGGACCTAGTTTAAAGTGCGTCTAATGAGGTTTGCGAGTCTGTGAGCAAAAAGGTGTTTTCCTACTTGTGTGAGATGCACCCCATCCCTTGCCAGTAGGCCATCCTCCTGGAATAGCAGGCCATGGTCGAGGAAGCCAAAGCATTCCTCCTGACACCATTTTCTAAGCCAGTCATTGACCTGTACTATTTTTCTGGCTCTTGTGGGTCCGTGTCTTACAACAGGGAGGAGGGATGAAAAGACCACCTGTACATTACATTCTTTTAGCATTGCTCCTAGAGCTCGAAAATCATTTGTGATCTTTTGAAACGTATGCCTTGCAGTATCATTGGTTCCTACATGAATCAACATGAGGGGAGGACGGTGATAGGGCTTGAGGAGCCTGGTGAGCCTCTGAGTGATATGGTGTATTTTTGCCCCCGGTAGGCAGCATATTTCTCGAGCCATCCCATCCGGTCTGGAAATGACAGCTTCCGTTCCTCTAAGGAGGGAGTCGCCTACTACCAAGACCTGTTTACTTTCAGGAATGACAGGGCCCCTTTTGTGCAATGTAGTGTGTAGGTCTCCAGAAAAGTGATCCTGTTGGTGTGAATTGTGTAGGTGAAAAGTGTTGGAGGCAAGCATGAATGTTGCACATGGCCACATTCATTAGCATTCAATAGCCTAGCAGCTTCGAAGCCTGGCTGCTTCCTGCCTGGGAGACTATTACCTGAGTCCCCTGTGGGGTGAGAAGGGCAGAATATAAATACTGTCAATAAATAAATACATAAACCACTGCTCTAGAATGAATGTTTCCCCAAAACGCAGGCCTTACCTTGTAGGCGACGCTATTGGAGGAGTCCACAATGATAAAGAGAGGCTTCCTTGTGTACGGATAGAGATCTCCCGGGTGCAGGCTGAAATAGAAACAGAGGACGAGAGGGAGCATTCAAAGTGGGCCACAAAGTGGGAAAGAGATATAGTTATGCGGTGGGTTAAACCGCTGAGCTGCTGAACTTGCTGATCGAAAGGTCGCAGGTTCGAAGCCAAGGAACAGCATGAGCTCCCGCTGTTAGCCCCAGCTCCTGCCAACCTAGCAGTTCGAAAACATGAAAATGTGAGTAGATCAATAGGTACTGCTCCAGCAGGAAGGTAAGGGCGCTCCATGCAGTCATGCCGGCCACATGACTTTGGAGGTGTCTATGGACAACGCCGGCTCTTTGGCTTAGGAATGAAATTCCAAACAGGAAACAATCAGGACCAGCTTTGGTCACCTTCGTGGATGACCTCCGTAGGGAGCTGGACAGGGGGAGTGTGACCCTGTTGGTTCTCCTGGACATCTCAGCGGCTTTCGATACCATCGATCATGGTATCCTTCCGGGACAACTCTCCAGGATGGGCCTTGGAGGCACAGTTCTGTCGTTCCCAGATGGTGAAGCTGGGAGACGCCTGCTCGGACCCCTGGCCTTTGACCTGTGGGGTCCCACAAGGTTCCATTCTGTCTCCCATGCACTTTAACATCTACATGAAACCACTGGGAGAGGTGATCCGGAGTTTTGGAGTTGGGTGCCATCTCTATGCAGATGACACGCAACTCTACTACTCTTTTCCACCTAACTCCAAGGAAGCCCCTCAGGTGCTGGACGAGTGCCTGGCCGCTGTGGCTGGGAGGAACAGGCTGAGGATCAATCCCAACAAGACAGAGGTCCTCCTGATCGATTGTAAACCGGATCGGGGTATAGGGTGGCAACCTGTGTTGGACCGGGTTGCACTCCCCCTGAAGTCACAGGTCCGCAGTCTGTGTGTCCTCCTGGACTCATCACTTACGCTTGAGGCTCAGGCGTCGGCGGTGGCCGGGAGGGCCTTCGCACAATTAAGACTCATGCGCCAACTGCGACCATACCTCGTGAAGGCGGATCTGGCCAGGGTGGTCCATGTCTTAAGTCACCTCCAGATTGGACTACTGTAATGCACTCTACGTGGGGCTGCCCTTGAAGACGGCCCGGAAATTTCAATTGGTTCAACGGGCGGCGGCCAGGTTGTTAACTGGTGCTCCTTACAGGGAGCGGTCAACCCTTCTGTTTAAGGAGCTCCATTGGCTGCCGTTCTTTTTCCGGTCCCAATTCAAGGTTCAGGTTCTTACCTCCAAAGTCCTGAATGGTTTTGGACCCGTCTACCTGCGTGACTGCATCTCTGTGTATGAACCCACACGATCTCTCCGATCATCTGGAGAGGCCCTGCTCACACTCCCACCTGCATCACAAGCGTGATTGGTGGGGACGAGGGAGAGGGCCTTCTCGGTGGTGGCCCCTCGACTCTGGAACTCACTCTCCAAGGTCATCAGGCATGCCCAAACTCTGGCAATCTTTAGGAGGAGCCTGAAAATGTGGTTGTTCCAGTGTGCCTTCCCAGAATAAGGAAAACCCTTAGCAATATGTCCTTAAATATGTCTGCATGCCCTTTCCTCTCCAAAAACTCTATTCTAGTCATATCTCACCTGTTCATGCTCAACATTATTTTTAAAATTTTAATTATTACATTTGGCCCAGCCATAGGTTTTTAAATGTCATTGTGCTACTGTTAATGTTTATTGCTTATCTTCTGTTATTAGTTTTATTTTATTGTTTTGTATTACTGTTGTTATTTCTTTATTATTGATGTATTGTGGGCTCGACCTCATGTAAGCCGCACCGAGTCCCATGGGGAGATGGGGTATAAATATAAATAAAGTTTTATTATTATTATTATTTATTATTATTATTATTTATGTATTTTTATTTTGCAATTTACCCGTAGTGGCTTATACTCGAGTCAATCCATTTTCTCAGTTTTTTGTGGTAAAATTAGGTGCCTCGACTTATATTCGGGTCAGCTTATACTCGAGTATATACGGTATTTCTTTTTTTTACTTTTGGACCTAATGTTCTGACTCTGCAATCCTAAACGATCCTACAGATTATGTATGCCCATAAAGGCCATGTGATACTCACCAGTGCATCTCCTTGTAGGATTGGTTCCGCTTGTGGATGCCGTCCCCGTTGATGACGTCCCGGTTGCTGTTTGTCAAGACGCCTCCGAAGTCATAGGGGCCTGCAGGCGGCAAAAAACGGAGCCAGAATAAACGGCAGCTACACAGTGGGAACGGCAAAGGAAACAAACACAGAGCACAAGGGAGACAGGCCAGAATGGACAAGGTTACTTGTGTGTGTTTGACTCAGTCCAGCTCCTTTCACCTCTCTTGCTTATGTAGTTTTCTACCATTATGAAACCAGAACACGGGTCAAATTTATCGAATTCTGCTATGCTTTGGTGGAAATCTGGTTGGGACAAAATCTCCTGTTGAATTTTGAGAGCAGTACGTGTGAAAAAGATCTTGGAGTCCCCGTGGACAACAAGTTAAACATGAGCCGACAGTGAGATGCGGCAGCAAAAAAAGCCAATGGGATTTAGGCCTCTATAGTGTCCCCCTCTATTCTGCCTTGGTCAGATCACATCTGGAATATCGTGTCCAATTCTGGGCATCACAACTGGAGATATTGACTCTAAGTTGGAAGGTGTCCAGAAGAGGGCAACTCAAAGGATCAAGATTCTGGAGAACATGCCCTATGAGGAGCGGCTTAAAGAGCTGGGCATGTTTAGCCTGCAGAAGAGAAGGCTGAGAAGTGACTTGATGAGGGCCATGTATAAATATGTGAAGGGATGTCATAGGGAGGAGGGAGCAAGCTTGTTTTCTGCTGCCCTGGAGACTAGGACGCAATGGAACAATGGCTTCAAACTACAGGAAAGGAGATTCCATCTGAACATGAGGAAGAACTTCCTGACTGTGAGAGCCGTTCAGCAGTGGAACTCTCTGCTTTCAAGGCCTTCTTTGGAGGCCTTGAAACAGAGGCTGGATGGCCATCTGTCAGAGGTGATTTGAATGTGATTTTCCTGCTTCTTGACAGAATGGGTTTGGATTCGATGGCCCATTAGGTCTCTTTCAACTCAGTGATTCAATTTATTATTTACGAGCTGTACCCGCTATGCGTTGCTGTAGCCAACTTTCCCTCCCTCTTTCTTTCCTTCTTTCCCTTCTTCCTTTCCTCCCTCTTTCCTTCCTTCCCTTTTCTTCTTTCCTTCTCTACCTCTTTCCTTCCTTCCCCCCTTTTTCTTTTCCTCCCTCTTTCTCTCCTTTCTTCCTTCCCTCCCTTTTTCTCCTTCCTTCGCTCCCTCTTTCTTTTCTTTTTCTCCTTCCTTCCTCTTCTCTTTCCTTCCTTCCTCTTTTCTTTTCCTACTTCTTTCTCTCCTTTCTTTTCTCATTCCTTCTTTCTTGTCGTCCCTCTTTCTCTCCTTTCTCTCTTCCTTCTCTACCTCTTTTTTTCCTTCCCTTGCTCTTTGCTTCTTTCCTTCCTTCTCTCTTTCCTTCCTTCTCTCTTTCCCTCCCTTTTTCTCTCCTTCCTTCCCTCCCTCTTCCCTTTTATCTGTATTGTCACTTAGCTTTTCATCATTTAGCTTTTTTGGGTTTTTAAGTCCCTTCTGCTGTTTTTTGGAGGGTAGGTAACGGTGCGCCATGCAGTCATGCTGGCCACATGACCTAGGAGGTGTCTATGGACAACGCCGGCTCTTCAGCTTAGAAATGTAGATGAGCACCAACCCCCAGAATCGGACAACGACTAGACTTAATGCCAAGGGGAAACCTTTATGTAACTGGAATTGTGTTTATTTCATGCAGAAAAGACCGATATATAAACACTTAACACACACTGTGATCAAACAGGACATTCAAGGACTGACATTTATCCTTTCCCACAAAATCTTTCCAGAGTTGCTGTCAACGCAAGCAATACAAATGGGGAATGACATCGGTAATCTTCCCAAACAGATGACGTTTTTGTCGATCTAGTTGTTGACAATGGCCGTAGACTCATCTGGCTTACAAGGCATAGGTAGAAGGAGATTTTTTTTTGGGGGGGGGGGGGATTAAAAGATCTCATGGCGAATAATGAAAACATAAGCCAAGAGGGGAATACTTAGCACCAAAGCACACCAGAGGCAGGCCTACAACTGCTTTTATAAAAATAATAATCAAAATATCAGGTAAATAGTTGCTGTGAGTTTTCCAGGCTGTCTTGCCATGTTCCAGAAGCATTCTCTCCTGACGTTCCACCCACATCTATGGCAGGCATCCTCAGAAGTTGAGAGGTCTGTTGCAAACTAGGCAAGTGGGGTTTATATCTCTGTGGAATAATGTCCAGGGTGGGAGAAAGAACTCTTGTCTGTTGGAAGCAAGTGTGAATGTTGCCACTGGCCAGCTTGATTAGCATCGAACAGCCTTGCAGCTTCAAAGCCTGGCTGCTTCCTGCCTTGGTTGGGAGGTTTTAGCTGGCCCTGATTATTTCCTGTCTGGAATTCCCCTGTTTTCAGAGTGTTGCTCTTTGTTTACTGTCCTGATTGTAGTGTTTTTGAATACTGGGAACCAGATTTTGTTCATTTTCATCCCTTTCCTCCTTTTCTGTTGAGATTGTCCACATGCTTCTTGTGGATTTCAATAGCTTCTCTGTGTAGTCTGATTTTTAAAGTGATAACAGCATTTTTGTGATTTCGCAGGTTGGATTAGTCTGCAGTGCCTTTCGTGTTCCTTGATTTGTGTCTGGGCAATGTTGCTGTGTTTCGAGGTCCCGATGGAGACTACACAGAGAAGCGATTGAACTCCACAAGCATGTGGATAATCTCAACAGAAACGATGAAAATGAACAAAATCTGTCTAATAGTCTTTAAAAACTCTAAAATCAGGACAGTAAAAGAAAAACACTCAGAAAACAGGGGAATTCCAGACAGGAAACAATCAGGGCCAGCTAACACCTCCCAACAAGGAACCCCCGGTGGAGCAATGGGTTAAACCTTTGCGCTGGCAGGACTGAACACCGATATGTCGATACGAGGCATTACTTTTCATTCAACCCTCATGTGTGTGTCTGTGTGTATGTGTGTGTGTATATATATGAAAATATAAATATATACATATACATATTTTATATATAGGAATATATACATATATATATGTATATATTCCTATCTCAAATATGGAGCCCCCGGTAGCGCAGTAGGTTAATCCCCTGTGCCGACAAGACTGAAGACCGACAGGTCGCAGGTTCGAATTTGGGGATAGTGCAGATGAGCTCCCTCTATCAGCTGCAGCTCCCCATGCAGGGACATGAGAGAAGCCTCCCACAAGGATGGTAAAACATCAAAACATCTAGGCATCCCCTGGGCAATGTCCTTGCAGATGGCCAATTATCTCACACCAAAAGTGACTTGCAATTTCTCAAGTCACACACACAAAAAAAAAACCCCAACAAAGGATTCCCCCAGGCTGGAAGCAGCCAGGTTTTGAAGCTGCAAGGCCATTCAGAGCTAATCAAGCCAATTATTCCACAGGGACATTATTCCACAGGGGTATAAACCCCACTTGCCTAGTTTCCAACAGACCTCACAACCTTTGAGGATGCCTGCCATAGATGTGGGCGAAATGTCAGGAGAGAATGCTTCTGGAAATGGCCAGACAGTCCGGAAAACTCACGGTAACCCAGTGATTCCGGCCATGAAAGCCTTCGACAACACATCATGTAAATACATTGATGTTTCCCCCAATGTCTCTGGAAAGGTTTACGGATCGTGCGAGGGAGATGAAACAAGCATGCATTTTATAAAGGAATGCAAGTCTTCGGTGGATGGAGTGAATCGAATACAACATTGACTTGGGACACAATTTAGTTATGGGCGAACGTGGGATCACACACTTCAGCCAATTTCGATATGTATTTTTTTCTGGGAGAGGGAAGGAAACACAGCAGGACAAAAAAGTACGTAGGGAAGGAAGCAGAGGTGGCAGGAAGTCGCCGGAGTCATGACAAGGGCTTGAATTGTCATGATGGTAAACAAAAGAGGGAGCAGAAACGCCCTTTTCAAGCACAGCCACAAATTGAGATCGGCCAATCGAGCGCCCAACTGTGTTGAAAATGGGCCGGAACGCGAAAGCGTTCAGCGTTTCTGACACTAGAGGTACGGTTCAGATACTTACCGGGCTATTGATCCTTCTTTGTGTAGTGTCTTTTCCCCAATCTAGAGTGAAAAGCTTGAGAACAAATCTGCCCAGATGGACAAATTACTTTTTTTTTTCATTTTGGAAAAGGGGGGCCAGGTAATTGCTTTGGATCAGTGATTCTCAACCTTTTTGTGACTAGGGACCACTTAATCAGGGACCACTTTGAGTAGGGTCCACTTGAGCAGGGACCAGTTGACCAGGGACTACTTGGCAAGGGACCACTTTGACCAGGGACCCCTTTGAGCAGGGTCCACATGACCAAGGCCACTTTGACCAGGGACCACTTTGGGCAGGGTCCACTTGACCAGGGACCACTTTGACCAAGGGCCACTTGACCAGGGACCACTTTGAGTAGAGTCCTCTTGACCAGGGACCACTTTGACCAGGGACCACTTTGAGCAGGGTTCACATGACCAGGGACCACTTTGACCAAGGACCACTTGAGCAGGGACCACTTTGAGTAGGGCCCACTTTGGGCAGGGTCCACATGACCAGGGACCACTTTGAGCAGGGTTCACATGACCAGGGACCACTTTGACCAAAGACCACTTGACCAGGGACCATTTTAAGCAGGGTCCACTTGACCAGGGATCACTCTGACCAGGGTCCACATGACCAGGGTCCACTTTGACCAGGGACCACTTTGAGTAGGGTCCACTTGACCAGGGACAACTTGACCAGGGACCACTTTGACCAGGGACCACTTTGACCAGGGTCTACATGACCACGGACCACTTTGACCAGGGTCTACATGACCAGGGACCAATTTGACCAGGGTCTACATGACCAGGGACCACTTTGACCAGGGTCTACATGACCAGGGACCACTTTGACTAGGGTCTGCATGACCAGGGACCACTTTGACCAGGGACCACTTGACCAGGGACCACTTTGACCAGGGTCTACATGACCACGGACCACTTGACCAGGGACCTCTCTACAACATTAATAGCTTACGAATCAATTTTTGGTCAACTTTAGATTTGGTTTGGTTATTTGGGGTACTGATTCAGAAAATTGCTTTGGATAGACCACATCAGCCCTAGTTTCTGATACAGAACATATGCCATGCAGTAATCACCATCTGCTCGCCCACAGAAAACCATATTTAACACGTCTTGGCACTATAAGAGGGTTTCGTCGCTTTCGTTGCAACGGTGTAATCATTGTGAGGCTATGGACCATATTTTAGTTCTTGCGGACTACTGGTGTCCATGGACCACAAATTGGGAACCACTGCTTTATATAGTGAATTAGGTGTGCAGCCTGGAAATATCTCTCTTTTCGGATTGCCATATTCACTTGTGTATAAGTTGACCTCAAGTATATAAGGAGGAAAGAACCAACATTGGCCACCCCTCAATTCTGATGTCGGGAAGACTGGATACGGAATTTGGAGCCGAGTTCAGTTTTTGTTTTGGTAAGATTCGGTCCATTGTCGCCAATGGGGAAACTTCAGAGCAGGCATGGGCAAACTTTGGCCTTCCAGGTGTTTTGGACTTCAACTCCCCCAATTCCTAACAGCGGGCCTTTCCAGCAGAGGAGCCTTCACCACACAAAGAGGACTGCAATCTGAACCGGTTAAGCATCAGAACCGAGACAAATGCTTCTGATGACGTGGCCCAAAAGCGGACCGAGAAGCAAACTCGTAATCGAGGGAAGAGGGAAAGGAGCCGCGGAGTTTGGCTTCTCCCTTCGGAGTTTGGGGGCCTCCTGCTGGGTTTGCGGATCATAAAGAGAATTCAAGCCCCGTCATGGCAGGGAGCATTCCTTTATTTGTACCTTCACTATCCGAACGACCTGAGGGGAACACGCCGGTGGCGGACAGGTAGATCAAGAGGACACTGTTGGCCGGCAGCTCCTGAAACATCAGCAGGAAGGAAGAAGAAGAAGAAGGAAAAGGAGTCAATGGACGTCAGAAGGAAGAAGGAGGTAGATTGCTTGTCAAGGCATAACACAGGTACATTTAATCTACGGTCGAGTTTGACTTTTGCCCCCAGATTCTGGAACTCACTCCCCAAGGATATCAGGCAAGCCCCCACTTTGGCAGTCTTTAGGAGGAGCCTGAAAACGTGGCTGTTCCAGCGTGCCTTCCCTGAATAAAGGAAACAATGCCCTGTTCTGATTCATTCTCTGCAACTGTCCTCAGAAGAACTTTACTACTCGTTGAGTTGCTCTCCCTACATTATCTTTTAAAACCCTTCTGCTTAGATACATTTTACCTCTGTTCACGCCCAGTGTTTATTTTAAAAATTTAAAATTTATAACATCTGGCCTGGCCATAAGGTTTTTAATTCTGTGTGTCGTTGTTTATATGTAAGTTATATTAATTGTACTGTTTTATTTGCTTGCTGTTTTGTTTTTACTGATGTGTTGTTGAGCTTGGCCTCATGTAAGCCGCCCTGAGTCCCCTTGGGGAGATGGTGGCAGGGTATAAATAAAGTTTATTATTTATTTATTTACAACGTTTCTACCCCGCCCTTCTCAACCCCCGAGGGGGGACTCAGAGCTGCTAACGCTGGCAACAATTCGATGCCACAATATCACAATATAACAACAATATAAAACCATAAATACCCAAATAGAATTAAAAATAACAATAATTATACAATCACATAGTCACTTCCATTATCATAACAATAATCATATGGTCCAGTTCAATGTCCAAAGTGCCGTTGTGCCTGGTTCCAAAACCACGATTTCAGTTTTTTCCTAAAGGAAAGGAAGGAGGATGCCGATCTAATCTCGCTGGGTAGCGAATTCCACAAGCGGGGGGTCACCACCGAGAAGGCCCTGTCCCTCGTCCCTACCAGACATGTTTGCGAGGCCGGTGGAACCGAGAGCAGGGCCTCCCTGGTGGATCTTAAACTACAAGGTGGAACATAGAGGGAGATACATTTGGACAGAGCCATATAGGGCTTTATAGGCCAAGACCAGCACTTTGAATTGTACTCAGAAAGGTTATTGTTTCTGCTGCTATTATTATGATGCTTAGGTTTAAATCTTCTCCTTAGGAACCTTAAGGTCCTCTAGTGCAATTAAGTACAGCCGCAGCCCAAATCCCCTTTTACACAAACCTTAAATGACGCAGCCAGAAAAGTATAAAGTTGGCTGAAGGTGGGCTTGTAGAGCAAGTACTTGTGAGGGTTCTCTCTTCTTGCCGGCTTCTCAGTGGTCTCCTGTAGAAGAGAAAAATAACACATGTTCCTAAAGCAGCTCTTGCAGGGTTCACTACTCTTGTGCATTTTGTATCAAATCGCTATCCGTTTTGGTTTGTTTCGTTCATATGGCCCCGTTTTCATTTTTGAGCGCTGCTTCTGAAAACAGGGGCCTTTCCGAATTAGCTGTTTTGTTCTTTCGTCTGAATGAACAAAAAATTTCAGACTACTGAACTTAAAGCCAAGTCGCTGATATACAAATACAGCAAATAAATAAATAAATAAAGGCAGGGCTTAAGATCCCTCTGATTCTGAAGGGTTTCCCTCTGGATATGCAGAAGAGACCCCACCTTAAAAGTGGGGCTTAAGATCCCACTGATTCTGAGAGGTTTATTTATTTATTTATTTATTTTATTTATTTCTAGCATTTTTACCCCACCCTTCTCAACCCTTGGGGTGGACTAAGGGCGGCTTCCAATTGGCAATAATTCAATGCTGCATCATAAAATACAGAATAACAAATATAACAATTAAACATGAACATTAATAAATAAAGATTAAAACAGTATTGCCAGTCTGGTGGCTGTTTAGCTAGCCATCTACTAATGATTACTGGAAACCATTACCGATTAATGGTTTCCCTCTGGGTATGCAGAGGAGACCTATAACCTGGTGCCATCAGTTTTTTCTTGGGCTCTGATTGGCCCAAACGCCTCCTCCTCTGACACATGGAGAAGAACTCTCTGGTCCAAGTGAGGAACGCCACGTGGCCCAAAAACCAAACAAAGAAACGGATACCGTGCAACTATCTCTTTCACTTTGCCTTTTGTTTCATCTGAAAATGGCTCTTTCGTTTCGTGCCTTCCAAATGGACAGTACGAAACAAATGCCCAAATGAAACAAATACTGTGCACTAGTCTAGCATTCACTAAATTAATAATAATAATAATAATAATTATTATTATTATTATTATTATGTTACTGACACAAAAACACAGTTTGTCACAGCATACTAATAATAATTACTAATAATAATAATTATTAATAATATTATTACTTATTATTATTATTCTACTGACACAAAAGCACAGTATGTCACAGCATACTAATAATAATTACTAATAATAATAATTAATATTATTACTAATTATTATTATTATTTTACTGATACAAAAACACAGTATGTCACAGCATACTAATAATAATTACTACTACTAATAATAATAATAATAATTATTATTATTCTACTGACACAAAAACACAGTATGTCACAGCATACTACTAATAAAATTAATAATAATTAATATTATTACTAATTATTATTATTATTTTACTGACACAAAAACACAGTATGTCAAAGCAAATGAGATCTATATGCTGGATTTCGTATAACAAAATCACCTGTCGAACACTTCCCAAGCATCTAGGACTGTGTGATGTATTTTCGAATGATGCACGCAGATCCAAGTCAGGTGGCCTTTTGCAGTTGACTGATCGTGATTTTGTCAATGTTTATTGTTTCCAAATGCTGGCTGAGATCTTTTGGCTCGGCACCCAGTGCGCCAATGACCACTGGGACCACCTGAACTGGTTTATGCCAGAGCCTTTGCAGTTTGATTTTGAGGTTTTGATAACGGCTGAGTTTTTCCTGTTGTTTTTCCTCAATGTGACTGTCACTTGGCATGGTGACATCAATAATCCAGACTTTTGTCTTTTCCACAATCGTGATGTCTGGCGTGTTGTGTTCCACAACCTTGTCAGTCTGGATTTGAAAGTCCCACAGTAGTTTTGCGTTTTCATTTCCCACTACCTTTGCAGTTTATGATCCCACCAATTCTTTACAATATTATTATTATTATTATTATTATTATTATTATTATTAAAGGAGATATGGACTATTCATTGGAAGATGGCTCTCGCTCTCTCTGAATATGAATATTCGTCCACATGAGATTCTAAGGAAGGACCAAGTCCTGTGACTCTGAGCCAAGGAAAAAGTCATCGCCAGCAGCTAAACCGGAAGATATAAAAGAGGAGACTTGCCTGCAACCCGGGCTTGTTCATTTGCGAAGCCAAGTTCATCGGTTCCCTCTCCAAGGCCTGAAGCATCCGGAACATATCGATTGTCAGTTCGCTGAACTTCACCTACAAGAGAACCAGTTATGACTTTTTAAAATGACTTGCAGTCATCGTGAGAGCCCTTCCAGCTATAGGAGGAAGTACCAAAAAAATAGCCACATGTTTCATATATTACTTTTCCATCATGATATATGACTAGTACCCAGGATTAAGGCTGGGAGTAGAAGATGTTAAAAGCTAACCCATAAAGATTGAGCAGGAAACAGGGATGTAACTATTTGGGGGCAAAATGAGGGGGCAGAAGCACCTGGTTGTTGCAGTTGCCGATGATCAGGGCGTCCGCCAGGGCCAACTGCCCCACGATCATGCCCTGCTCCAGCAGCGGAGCCCCCGTGTCCGAGAGGCGGTTGGAGAGGATCACCAGGGTGTTGTCGTCATTCAAGACCATCACGGGATCCGCCTGGGGAGAAAGGAAGCCCGGCAGGAGAATGAGGGCCCCGAAGATAATGGTACGGGTTAAATATACACCTTGTTAGAAAGGAAACCGCAAATGAGAGCCCTAGATAACAACGCATGCTTCGAACATTCTGCTGGCAATGAATGCGTGCTACCCACTCTCTCTTCATGAATGGAAGGACAAGAGCAGGAAAACAGAGGCAAATAAAGGCAAATAAACAGAGATGTCCTTTCCATCCTTACGTCAATGAACGCCGCCACTTCTTGGAGAACCAGGTTCCATTCCACTTGGTCTTCCGTGTTGAAGCGGTGCGTGTAGTCTTCAATCTCGTCTGACAATTCCTGGCAGGAAACATAAATCAAACAGGTGAGAACAGTGAAGAGAACTTCGGGCTGACTTGTTTGTTTTTATTTATATATTTCTCGCATTTCTATCCCGTCCTTCTCAACTTCCAAAGGGGGACTCAGGACGGTTTACAATGGGCCCTATTACAAAGCCATTACATAACAATTACAGTATTTAAAACCACAACTAAACATAAAACCATAATTAGCAATACACAAGCCATCATTAAAAAAATAAAACAGTCTCATCAGCCATTGCGTTGTTCCGGTCACAGCCCTTTAAAGTGCTGCTTGCATCTATTGTCCAAAAGCCTTTCCCCAAAACCATGCCTTTAATTTCTTTCAAAAACTAGGAGGGAGGTGGCCGATGTTACCTCAGTTGGGAGTGTGTTCCATAGGCGGGGGGCCACCACCGAGAAGGCCCTGTCTCTCATCCCCGCCAGGCGCATTTGTGCTGTTGACGTAGGGGTGGATGCATTCAGACAAGTAAGCTGGGCCAGAACCATATAGAGCAGTGTTTCTCAACCTGGGGGTCGGGACCCCTGTGGGGGTCACGAGGGGGTGCAAAGGGGTCATTAAAGACCATCAGAAAACATAGTATTTTCTGTTGGTCATGGGGGTTCTGTGTGGGAAGTTTGGTCCAATTCTATAGTTGGTGGGGTTCAGAATATTATTTCATTGTGGGTGAACTATAAATTCCTGTCAAATTTTAAGGTCTATTTTCCTCAAACTCTTCCAGTGTTCACATTTTGGCATATCGAGTATTTGTATCAAGTTTGGTCCAGATCCATCATTGTTTGAGTCCACAGTGCTCTCTGGATGTAGGTGAACTACAACTCCAAAAATTTAAAGTCAATGTCCACCAGATCCTCCCAGTATTTTCTCTTGGTCATGTGAGTTCTATGTGTCAAGTTGGTTCAATTTCATCATTGGTGGTGTTCAGAATGCTCTTTGATTGTAGGTGAACTATAAATCCCAGCAACTACAGCTCCCAAATGACAAAATCAATCCTCTCCCAACCCCACCAGTATTCAAATTTGGGCATATTGGGTATTTGGGATTTGAAAATACATCCTGCATATAAGATATTTACATTACGATTCATAACAGTAGCAAAATTACAGTTATGAAGTAACAATGAAAATGTTATGGTTGGGGGTCACCACAATATGAGGAACTGTACTATGGGGTCGCAGCATTAGGAAGGTTGAGAAACACTGGTATAGAGCTTTATAGGTCAGAACCAGCACTTTGAATTGGGCTAGGAGGTGGACCGGCAGCCAGTGGAGCTAGCACAACAGGGGGTGGTATATTCCCTGTATGTCACCCCAGTTAGTAGTCTGGCTGCCGAACCGTCTTCAAAGGCAGCCCCATGTAGAGCGCGTTGCAGTAATCTATTTGGGATAGATTTCTGGGTGGGATAGATTGTATGGATAGAGTTTTGGGGGGATGTCCAGCTTTTAAGTCTAACTTAAATTCCATTTTAACTGCACAGTAGTTTAACTTTTGTACCCATTATACAAATATTTAATTGGCTTTTATTGTAGGTATTTGCTTTCATAGGATCATAGAGTTGGACGAGACCACATGGACCATCTAGTCCAATCCCCTGCCATGCAGGAAAAGCACAACCAAAGTACCCCTGATACGTCTGTGCTTCTTTTCAAAATTTATCAGGTTGCATTGTGTTATTGTTAGCTAACTTGAGTCCCTATGAGGAGAAAGGTGGGATAGAAATGAGGACGATGATCAAGGGTCTGGAGAACAAGCCCTATGAGGAGCGGCTTAAAGAGCTGGACATGTTTAGCCTGAAGAAGAGAAGGCTGAGAGGAGACATGACAGCTATATATAAATACATGAGAGCAAGTCCTAGGGAGGAGGGAGCAAGCTTGTTTTCTGCTTCCCTGGAGACTAGGACGAGGAACAATGGCTTCAAACGACAACAGAGGAGATTCCATCTGAACATGAGGAAGAACTTCCTGACTGTGAGAGCTGTTCAGCAGTGGAACTCTCTGCCCCGGAGTGGGTGGAGGCTCCTTCTTTGGAGGCTTTTAAACAGAGGCTGGATGGCCATCTGTCAGGGGTGCTTTGAATGTGATTTTCCTGCTTCTTGGTAGAATGGGGTTGGACTGGATGATCTCTTCCAACTCTATGATTCTATGATACTATGATTCTACAATGATAATAATAATAGGAATGCGGCTGATAAATAAACACAGAACGCCACTCAAACAGTGCTTCTCCTGGCTGGCATAAGTGTCATAATACAGTCTTGAGAAAAGTCATCTTCAGCTTAACCTCTGGAGCTAACAAATAAACCTGCGTTGGACGCGGAACGGAAAAGCTCAGATGAAAAATTTCAGACAATAAGAGAAGCCCTGGAGATTGCACAGGGTGAAATACGAAAAAACAAAGCAGAAATTGAAAGAAGTACACAGGAACAACTGGTACTCAAACAACAAACGCAAAAAAATGAAAATAGGCTCTCTGATGTGGAAAGAAAGTTTGTGTACATGCAAGACAATCAAAGAAGAAACAATGTAATAATAAAAAATTATCCAGAAGGAAACAAGAAAGAAGATCTGAAATCTGAGATTTTGAAATGGTTGCAAAAGATTTCGCCAACACTAAGCTGGTCAGAACTGGATATTGAGAGAGTTCATCGCCTTCCGGCTGGAAGAAATAGAATAATTCCTAGGAACATAATAATTCGATTTCACAATTTCGCAAAGAAAGAAGATTTGATGAAAATATTAAAGAAAAATCCAGATCTCCTAAAGATGGGCGACTCAAAATTGGAAATATTTAATGACTACTGTTCTGAAACTAAGAATTGGAGATACTCAATGAAGCCCATTACGACACAGTTAATGAAAGCTGGAATTGTGTACACCTGGGGATACCCTATCTTTCTCAAATTTCAATGGAAAGGCAAGAGATATAGAATCGACACACTGGAACAAGGTTATCAACTACTGGAGGAGCTTGGCATAGTAAGAAGACAAGAGAGAGATCGAAAGGAAGAGGAGGTGAAGGATCCGGAGGGAGGAGAATTGGAGGAATTAATCGGTGCCGTTGGAGGAATCGAGATGTAAGAAGAAACTATACACTGCAATCAAGCTTTATATTGATTTAAAATGAGCACTCGGGGGGAGGGAGACTCTGGGCCACGGGATGACTTCGCCCCCCCCCTCCCCAATTGGGAAGGCCGGGGGGCCATGATTGGGACGAGTAGTCCCGAAGATTGGAAGGGGAGGAAGGGGGGAACGAGGGAAGTGGGGGGATTGGGGGGGAGGGGGGAATGGGGAGTAAGGGTAGGGGAGGGAAAGGGACAAGGGTTCACATTGTTTCAAGCCACAAAAAAGCTTTTAAAGGGAAATGGAAAAGATGTCCCATAAATTAAGAATTTCAACACTTAACACGAGAGGGTTGGGGACGGTAATTAAGAGAAGGCGGATTGAATCTTTACTGAAGAAGGACGCAGCGGACCTCATCTTCCTACAGGAAACACATCAAAATAGGCGGGGCTCAAACGAGCTAAAGTCGAGCTGGATAAGGAACTATGAAACATCTTTTGGGTCATCAAAGTCAAGAGGAGTAGCAATAATAATAGCAAAGAAATGTAATTTTGTCATAAACAAGGTATTGAAAGATGAAGAGGGAAGATATATAATAATATATGGGGAAATAGGGGAGGAAAAATATGTATTAGTAAATGTATACGCACCAAATGTAAAACAGCAAGAATTTTATGAAAAAGTGTTAGAGCAAATAGAGAATTACCATCAACAAAATGTAATATTTGGAGGAGATTGTAATTGCTGTATGGATTTAAAGAAGGATAAAACTACGATAGCATCAAAAGCTAGAAATATTGTGACAACGGAATTAAGTAGAGTAATGAATAAATGGCAATTAAAGGATGTGTGGAGATTGGTAAAAGGGAATGAAAGTAGATATACATATTATTCATCGGTACACAAGGTATACACAAGAATTGATTATATTTTTGTCTCCAAAAATATGATAAGTAAAGTACTAAATGCTGATATAGGTATGATTAAGATTTCGGATCATGCTTTGGTTTCAATTGAGATTGTGTTGAAATGTGATTATGACAAAATGAAAAGGTGGAGGTTAAATACAAGAATACTAAACCACAAAGAGATAGTAGATAAAGTGCAAGCAGAATGGCAAGAAATATGGGGCTTTAATGAAAAGGGGGTGACAAAGGGAGTTCTATGGGACACCATGAAAGCAGTGACCAGAGGGTTATGTATAAAAGAGACAATTAACTTAAAAAAAAGGCAAGAAGAAAGGAAAAGGAATTTAGAAAGAGAAATAGAAGAGATTGAAAAAGCATATGTAATAAAGAGAGATACACGAATTTATGTTAGGTTAAGAGCAAAAAAAGAGGAATTGGATAAAATGGAAATAGACGAAGTTCAAGAAAATTTAATTTATTTAAGGAGGGAATATTTTGAGTTTAGTGATAGGAATTCAAAGATGCTAGCCAAATCAACACAGAAAAAGAAAATGGAAGGAATGATAAATACGATAAAAGATAAAACAGGCAAATTATGTAGAGCTATGAAAGAAAAATTGAAAGTATTTGAAGAATTTTATAAAGAACTATATCAAACCAAAGCAAGTCCCATAGAGGCAATTAGGAAATATGTGGAGGAAAATTGGGAAAGTAAGCTGGAGGAGAAAGATAAAGAGTTACTGGAACAACCTATTAAGAAAAAAGAAATAGAGGAAGTTATTAAGAAATTAAAAGTAGGGAAAGCTCCGGGCTTGGATGGTCTAGGTACAGAATATTATAAAAGCTTTAGAGAAGTTTTAACCCCAAAATTATTAGAATTGTACAATGGAATAATGAAGGGAGATAAAATACCCGAATCATGGAGGAAATCATTAATAATATTAATACCTAAACCTGATAAAGACTTAACAGACCCAGGGTCATATAGGCCCATATCATTAATTAATCAGGATGCAAAGATATTGTCCGCGATAATAGCCAATAGAATGAATAAATGTATGTATAAGTACATAAAAGAAGATCAGTGCGGGTTTATAAAAGGAAGACAAATGTCAAATTTGATAGGGAGAGCATTAAATAAAATTCATTGGGCTAAAGAGGGGAAAGAAAAAGCAGGGATATTATCATTAGATATTTTTAAAGCGTTCGATTGTGTGGAATGGGAGACATTAAGGGAAATATTGAATAAATTTGGAATGGGAAATAGAATAAAAGGAGTACTAAAACAATTTTACTCAAGGAACTCAGCAGTGGTAACTATAAATGACGGAGTGACAAACGAAATAAAAGTGACTAGAGGAACCAGACAAGGGTGCCCTTTATCTCCGATACTATTTGCCATGGTGATAGAACTGTTTGCTAATAATATAAGGAATGACAAAAATTTAAAAGGGTTAGGAAAAAAGGAGAAACAGAAGGTGAGTTTATTCGCTGACGACACATTGTTATTTATAGAAAATATAATGGAGAAAATGGATAGAATAAAAGAACATTTGGAGATATTTGGGAAAGCAACAGGTTTACAAGTTAATTGGAATAAGTCAGAAATGATGCTACTTAATTATACAAGAGAAGAAGAAAAAGATTTTATAGAACAGAGCAAAATGGGAATAAGAATTAAGAACAAACTAAAATACTTGGGAGTAATAATAACTAAGGATTTAAAAGAGATAGAGGAAGTAAATGTAGTAACATTAAGGAAAGAAGTCCAGAAAAAGTTAATAGAGTACGAAGGTACACGCTTATCCTGGTTTGGAAGAATGGCATTAGTAAAAATGAAAATACTTTCAAAAATAAATTTTATATTTAGGATGCTACCACTTCAAATTACAGAAGAAGAACTAACTAGATGGCAACAAATGATTAATAAGTACTGTAATGGAAGTAAAAAAAACAGACTAAATAAACAATTATGGTACAGGTCGCAAAAGGAGGGTGGACTGGCGTTACCTAATATAAAAAAATATTATGAAGCAAGTAGATTAAGTTTGGTTATAGAAGGAATGGTCAAAAAAGAGGGAATAGATTGGCTTAATAATGATTCAGGAAAAGTGGAAGATGAAACTTGGAATATATTTTTTAAACAGTTTACTAGAAAAGAAATGAGGGAAATTAGAAACCCAATGTTGAGCAACATACTGAAAGTTTGGAATAAATATAAGGGGAGGCTAATAAAAGAGGGATCAATCATAACCCCAATAGTGATGGAAAAGAAGTTCCCAAAAAATTTTAAAAAAGTAATGGATAAAAAGGTAAGGGAAATAAACTTAGATAGGATAGGGGATTGGATGAAGGTGGAAATGAAGAGGGAAATGATGTTGGAAGAGTTTAAAGAAATAAAATTGTCATGGTTTCATTGTATACAATTAGAACAATGGTTAATAAACTGGAAAAAAATTAATAGAAATGGAAGCCAACTCAATCAATTCGAACAAATAATACAGAAGGGAAGGACTGTAGAAGAATACGAAAACTTGAGAGGTATAATTAGCAAAATTTATAAGATACTAATTGAAATGAAAGATGAAAAAACAAAAAAGTACACCCTTAAAGAGATTTGGGAGGAGGATTTAGGGATAAATATAAGTGAAATAGAGTGGCAACAATTATGGGGACAAAGACATTTAAAAAATTTATCGATACGAGTTAAAGAAAACTATTACAAGTTAATATGGAAGTGGTACTTGACACCGGTAAGAATAGCATATATGAATAAAAATAACTCAATAAATTGTTGGAGAGGGTGTCAAGAACCAGGAACATATATACACATGTGGTGGCAATGTAAATATGTAAATAATTTTTGGGAGAAAGTATTTAGAGAAATAGAAACTATAATGAATATAGAATTAGATAAAAGCCCTAGTATAGCCTTACTATCAATATATAAAGATAAGCAATTGAAAAAGGAGGATAAAGAAGCGATAACAAACTTACTAACTATAGCAAGACTGCTTATAGCAAGGAATTGGAAAAAAGAAATGAATATACAAATAGAGGAGTGGTATAAAGAAGCATGGAAAATAGCAATAAATGATAAATTGACATGTATATTAAAGGTTAAAAAAGGTATATGGAAACAAAGCGATTTTGATGCTGTATGGGGAAGATTTGTGGTAAATGGATTAAAAAATAAGGAAGGAAAATTACCGTCACAAGAAGAAATGAAATTTTGGACAGATGAAATGTAAGAATGGTGGCTTGAGACGGGTGGAGGGGAGCACTGTGGTGAAAAAGGGGGAAAAAAAAGAGAAAAGGGGTGGAAATGTCAGAGCAAAACAACAAAACAACATGTTAAAGAGGTTGATGTACAAAATGTAATAACATGTAATAAATGTGATAAAACAATAAAAAATTATTTAAAAAAAACAAACAAAAAACAAATAAACCTGAGGATTGAAGCATCAAGATCGACGTACCTTTACGAGCTCCTTCACGACATCCATTTTGTTGAGCAAAAGGCAAACCACTATGAACCGTGCATAATATCGGAGTTTTTTCACTACCAATTCAGGCCTAGAAAGAAAAAAAGAGTAAATGGGTGAAAGCATTATTCAGTGGATGGAAAAGAAAGGAAGGAAGAAAAATATTAAGTTGTTATTTATTTATTTTTAAAGTTTTTAACTATTACATTTGGCCCAGCCATAGGTTTTTAAATTCTTGTGTGTTATTGTCTACTTGTGAGTTATATTAATTGTATTGTTTATTTTGTTTATTGCTTGTTGTTTTATTATTGCTTGTTGTTTTTGATGTATTGTTGAGTTTGGCCTCATGTAAGCTGCTCTGAGTCCCTTGGGGAGATGGTGGCAGGGTATAAATAAAGTATTATTATTATTATTATTATTATTATTATATTACAATCAGGGACTATCACTCAAGCCAAACATACTAGCATGGCAACTTTATTTATGTATTTATTTATTTATTTATTTATTTATGACATTTATATGCCACCCTTCTCACCTTCTAACTTTGGTGGCTATCCCTATCATACAGTACATATTTCTTTATTTACAACATTTATATGTCACCTTTCTCACCCCGAAGGGGACTCAGAGCGGCTTACAAGATATATATGCATACAATATATTATATTATTAGCATGGTACAATATTAGTATTAAATATTACAATATTGTACTATACCGTTATATTGTAATATTATTAGTAATATTATATGTAACATAAATATATAATTATATTATCATATTATTATTATTATTTGTATTCTATTTCATTACAATATTATAAATATTATATGTGTATACAATATATTATATTACATCACATTATATTATTAGCACAGCACAGGAGATAAGGTGGAACTGTCTCCTGGCCCCCATTTTGCATCTTTATAGATATTTTATTTATTTATTTATTTGTTTGTTTGTTTGTTTCCAGCATTTCTACCTTGTCCTTCTCAACCTCTGAAGGGGGACTCAGGACGGCTTACATTTGGCACAATTTGATGCCATTAAATATAAATAACAACAATTAAAACAATAAATAGAACATTAAGTAAAACATTTAAAACAGTATTAACCACCGTATCACCATGTAAGCAGGATGATGATGATGATGATAATAATAATAACAATGCCAGTTTGCCTCCTCCCCATAATTCTTCTTTCCCGAGTGATTATTCCCCATTCTGATCCTGACCGCATAAACTTTTAAGTTCATTATCTTGATCGACCAACAAAGGCAGTTTTGGGATAGGGCCCCCGGTGTCACAATCGGTTAAACCCTTATGCCGGCAGGACTGAAGACCGACAGGTCGGATGTTTGAATCCAGGGAGAGTGCAGATGAGATCCCTCTGTAAGCTCCAGCTCCCCATACGGGGACATGAGGATGGTAAAACATCAAAACAAAACAAAACAAAACAAACATCCGGGTGTCCCCTGGACAACATCTCTGCAGACAGCCAATTCTCTCACACTAGAAGCAACTTGCACTTTCTCATGAAAAAAAAAAAGGTTTTGAGATCTCGAAAAGCTTTATAATGATTAATGGGAGAGAGTTGCCTCAGTCGGATCAATGTTGTTATTTTATCTTGGGTCTTGCTTTCAAGTGCTCTGCGTTTCATGTAACAAGTTTTTGCCAAGCTCAAGATTCGTGTATGAGATTTTCCTGCTGTCTTGTTTCATGGATTCAAGTGCCTAGTTTCATGGATTTTTATGTACTTGTGAATCTTGTTTTCCTTTGAAGCTTATGGACTATTTCTCAAATTGGAACTTTACTGGTTTTGCTATTTTAACATATAATCTTCAATAAACTGCTTGCTGATTTTACCAAGCTGGTGTGGTGTTTAAGGTTAGAGGTGTTCCTGCTCTGGTGTACGACAAAGGACTAGAAAGCTTCGCTAGACAGGATAGGACTTTCCCTGAGGAAGGAGTTTCTCCCGTCTCAAATGTGTTCCTTTTTCCTCGGCTTGGCTCCATCGCCTCCCACTCACCAGCTGCCTGAGGCTGCGGCTGCACTTCAATGCCAAAGGATTCCCACAAATAGCCACAGGATGAACCAAGCGCATTTATACCCGCCTGCCCACCACAAGGTCACAAATTCGCAGCATCGCTTCAAACTCACAAGACTGAGGCATGGCCTGACCTGTCTTCTTTGTTGACTTGAGAGTAGTAAGACCGCTGCCGGATGGCGGAGTAGAAGGAGAAGGCTTCATTCAGGTAGCTGGTTTCCGACGTGCGAAGGCTGCGGAAGAGGCAGACAATTACAAAAACATGTCCATACCTCCTCTTCCAGGAAGTCACTGAATTTTGTACGGGTTCCCCATCCCGCTACAGCCATAACTGTCACTTCTGACATTCGATTTCACTGCTTCTTACAGAAGTGTTTGCACAGATGGCACCCATCCACCTACACATTTTCACTTCCAGTCATCGCGGGCTTTTAATTTAGCACTGGAAGTTCTCAAGCCAAAATGTCAGACTGGCAACAAAGAGAAAGGCGCGTTTGACTCCTCATACTGGAAGCAATCTGCCCAGATTGGCAACCGTTAATATTCTTTGAGAGCTACTTACTAGTAGTGGTAGTAAAGCTGCCCGATCTTGGAGGCTATTTCGCCGATCTGCCAGCGCTTCAGGCCGTACCGATTGTCCAAAACTTGCCTTCGTCCACCGCAAAAAGAAGAAAGAGTGGGTCACATCTGATGCTTTATACAAACACAGATATATCAAACCTCTGATCCACAAACTCAGTGTCTTCAAGTGGGGTAAAACGCAGCCTGCTGGGACGAGGTCCAAGGTGCTCAAGTCTCAGGACATAGTTTAACCGTTGTAATTTTCCATAAGGGGATGCTGGGAATGTTCATTTGGAAGAAACACAGAGACATCTTTTGTAGAGATCCCCATCTTTCTAAACAAATCTAGCACTCTGTTGCAGTTCAGCAACATGGATGGAATCACTGGATTGCCGTGTGTTTTCCTAGCTGTATGGCCATATTCCAGAAACATCCTCTCCTGATGTTTCGCCTGCATTTGTGGCAGGCATCCTCAGAGGTTGTGAGGTCCTCACAACCTCCGAGGATGCCTGCCAGAGATACAGGCAAAACGTGAGGAGAAAATGCTTCTGGAATATGGCCATACAGCTAGGAAAACACACAGCAATCCAGTGATTCCAGCCATGAAAGCCTTCAACAATACAGAGTGTGGACATTCAATTATTCAGGAACTGGCAGTGAAAATAATAAGAAATGCTCTACCATACATCCAAGAGAGTAACAGTGACTGTTTTGGGCAGTCTGGAGCAGGACAACAGCAGAGCAGGGGTCTGAGACATACACACAGCTCCAATGCTTCCTGAGGCCATTGCTTCACACTTTTAAATGTTAGGGCTGACTCTGCGTCTACTCTTACCGGTGCTGCTGCTGGAACTTCCAGAGCTTGGTGTAAACGTCGAAGGTTCGCCCGAAATAGCACTGCCACTGCTTCTGCCCATACTGAGGTAAGTCTCTGGAAGAGACCAAACAGAAGGAAGTCTTTATCAAGTGGAAAACCAAAAAGGCAGAAAGATACAATCCAAAAAAGCAGGGATACACAATCCAAGCCCTCCCAGCATATGTTCACCCATCACCCTCTGTCCAAAATGTTCAGATGGATCGCAAAACAGGAGAGATTTCTTTATGGTTCCCATTAGACAAATATTAAAAACCATCACTGAACCCCACTCAATTGGTCAACTATCGGCCAGTTTCCAATCTCCCCTACTTGGGCAAAGTCATGGAACGTGTGGTGGCTTCGGAACTCCAGGGGTTCTTGGTAGACACTGATTATCTTGATCCGGCACAGTCTGGCTTCAGGCTGGGACATGGTACTGAAACAGCCTTGGTCGCCTTAGTAGATGATCTACGCTGGGAGCTAGGCAGGGGGAGTGTGTCCCTGTTAGTTCTGCTGGACCTCTCAGCGGCCTTCAATACTGTTGACCACGGTATCCTTCTGAGACGCCTTGCAGAATTGGGACTCGGAGGTACTGCTTTGCAGTGGCTCCGATCCTTCCCGGAGGGAAGTTCCCAGAAGGTGTTATTGGGTGACACCTGTTCGGCTCCACAACCGTTGTTTTGTGGAGTCCCTCAGGGCTCAGTACTGTCCCCGATGTTCTTTAACATCTACATGAAGCCGCTGGGGGAGATCATCCAGAGTTTCAGACTAAGGTGTTATCTATACGCAGATGATGTCCAAATCTGTCGCTCCTTCAATACAATGCCAAGAGAGTGATCTTGTCTGCTGTGGACTCATATTTTTGTGTTTCAAATAACAACAACAACAACAACAACAACAATAATAATAGTATCACACAGTCCTAATCACTTGGGAAGTGTCCGACGTGTGATCCAATACAACAGCCAGCAGAGTGACCTTGTTTGCTGTGGACTCATTTTGTTGTGTTTCAAATAATAATAATAATAATAATAATAATAATAATAATAATATCACACAGTCCTAGACACTTGAGAAGTGCCTGATGTGTGATCCAATACAACAGCCAGAGAGTGATCTTGTCGGCTGTGGACTCATCTTGTTGTGTTTCAAATAATAATAATAATAATAATAATAATAATAATAATAATAATAATAATATCACACAGTCCTAGACACTTGGGAAGTGTCCGACGTGTGATCCAATACAACAGCCAGTAGAGTGATCTTGTCTGCTGTGAAGTCATCTTGTTGTGTTTCTAATAATAATAATAATAATAATAATAATAATATCACACTGTCCTAGTGACTTGGGAAGTGTCCGACGTGTGATCCAATACAACAGCCAGCAGAGTGATCTTGTCTGCTGTGGACTCATTTTGTTGTGCTTCAAATAATAATAATAATAATAATAATAATAATAATAATAATAATAATAATATTTTTTTAAAGGGAAGAGATTTCCACTTCACGGTTTGGCACTTTTTGGGCGCTGTGTCGAAGTAGAACTTTGGGTCAAAGTCAAGGCCAATACGCCATGTTTCTACCTTAGAATTATAAGCAGAACAGCCTCGTTCGATGATTAAAAACTATATTCCAAAAGACATAATCTCTTGAGGGCTCTTTTTTTAAAACTACAGGCCAATTGGGGTTTATCTCAGTCCCTTCAGTGTATCTAGATATCCTCCTTTCCATCTTGCCTTATCATCCTGAATCCTTCTCGCCTGTTATCACAGCTGTGCACATTTCGTCGGAATGAGGGTTTAGAAAGACATGCAAACTCCACACCAAGACTCTCGCATTTGATCCCGTCCATGATTGGAATTATCCAAAACCGGAGAGGAGGAGAAATTGCCCACTTTAAGGCAGAAAGTGACAGATTTCCTTCTGAGCTTTGCTCAAGCAGAGATTTGTACCGTTCTTCCGCTCTGCCCATTGTAGAAGCCCCCTCCCCTCCCTCAACCCTGCTGACCTCAAGCCGTTGAAAAGCTGTTTGGATTTATCCAGCAGGTAACAAAAGTCCGTGACGGTCTTCCTCTCTCCCTGCGGGATGTCATCCTCCACGCCGCCAATCGACATGGTGCCTTTCAGGGCGAGCTCCGTCCTGCAGAGGGAAAAGAGAGCAAAATCCTCATCAGCCACGGACGGCGGGAGGCAAAGGAGGAACAATGGCAGTGACGAGCAGCGTCAAAAGAGAGGAAGAGAGAAACATGGATACTCCATAAACACGCAATTTCTTGTTGCACGCTCCTCCCGCACACAACCTTAGAGGCCCACTTAATCCATGAGGGAGAGTTCTATATGCTGATGATAGTGTGGTAAGTGCTCATTCAGAAGAAGATCTACAAGACACTCTAAATGTTTTTGCAACAATCTTGGACAGCAATGGCTCCCAAAGTGACCCATTTAAGGCGGAAGCAGGTGTCAAACAGTGACAGCCTTTTTCTCCATCCTCATCACTATGATACTGTGCCTTGTTCATGAGAAGCTTCCCACCGGCGTGGAAATCATCTAGACAGATGGCAAGCTATTTAAGCTCAGCAGACTGAAAGCCAAAATCAAGGTCACAACACGGTGTTAGAGAACTCCAATATGCTGATGATAATGTACTCTGTGCTTATTCAGAAGATCTACAAGCCAATGCAGAAACATACGAAAAGCTTGGCCTCTCACTGAACATCGAGAAAACCAAAGTGCTCTTTCAACAGGCACCAGCCAATCCCTCTGCAATGCCAGAAATACAGCTTAATTGTGTAAAGTCAGAAAATGTTATTTATTTATTTGTTTACAATATTTCTATCCCGCCTTTCTCAAATTCAAAGGTGACTCAAGGCCGCTTACAACAAGGCAGCAATATGATGCCTAACAATATACAATGAACAAAATTAAAAATACATTCAATAAAACATATAAAACCAATGCCTTCATTGTTATTCTCATGATCCATAAATCGCCGTCTGAGCCGTTCCAATGTTCACTTTCATCTAAGACTGTTTTTGACTGTTGTATTAGATTCCAAAGGCTTGTTCAAATAGCCACGTTTTCACTTTTTTTCCGGAAGGTCAAGAGGGAAAGGGCTGATCTAATATCCCTGGGGAGGGCATTCCACGACCGAGGGGCCACCACTGAGAAGGCCCTGTCTCTCATCCCCACTAGTTGGGCCTGCGAAGAAGTGGGGGCCAAGAGCAAGGCCTCCCTGGACGATCTTAAACTCTTAGATGGTTCATAGGGAGAGATACGTTCGGACAAGTAAGCTGGGACAGAACCGTTTAGAGCAGTGGTTCTCAACCTGGGGTCCCCAGATGTTTTTGGCCTCCAACTTCCAGAAATCCTTACAGCTGGTAAACTGACTGGGATTACTGGGAGTTGTAGGCTAAAAACATCTGGGGCCCCAGGTTGAGAACCACTGGTTTAGAGCTTTATAGGCTACAGTTATGTTGACCATTTATGTTGACCATTTCTGCTACCTTGGCAGCCACCTCTACACAAAAGGCAACACCGACACTGAATTACAACACCACCTGACCTCTGTGAGTGCAGCATTCTTCTGAATGAAGCAGAGAGTGTTTGAGGGGCTGCAAAGTGGAGTCCATGACATATGAGTGTGGAGAAGAGCAAACGACCACCACATGGACAATGAAGGACCATTTCTGTTACCTTGGCAGCCACCTCTATACAAAAGTCAACATCGACACTGAAATACAACAATGCCTGAGCTCTGCAAGTGCAGCATTCTTCTGAATGAAGCAGGGAGTGTTTGAGGGGCTGCAAAGTGGAGTCCACGGCATGCGAGTGTGGAGAAGAGCAAAGACCCACCACATGCACAATAAAGGACCATTTCTGTTACCTTGGCAGCCAACTCTACACAAAAGTCAACATCGACACTGAAATACAACATCGTCTGTGCTCTGTGAGTGCAGCATTCTTCCCAATGAAGCAGAGAGTGTTTGAGGGGCTGCAAAGTGGAGTCCACAACAAGCGAATGTGGAAAAGAGCAAAAGCCTCACCACATGCACAACGAAGGACCATTTCTGTTACCTTGGCAGCCACCTCTACACAAAAGTCAACATTGACACTGAAATACAACACTGCCTGAGCTCTGCGAGTGCAGCATTCTTCCGAATGAAGCAGAGAGTGTTTGAGGGGCTGCAAAGTGGATTCCATACATGTTTGTAGAGGTAACTCATTCTGTCCTTATAACCTTTATGTAGAAATAGGTAACAGGGAGCACAACGACAGAATAAGGAAACAAACAAGGTGGCACAAAGAAGCCACTGGAAGGGAAAACAGATGGAGGGGTGGCAAGGCAGACAAAACAGTCCAAGGGAGGGGAGCGATGCAGGGGGAAAAAAGTGAGCAAACTGAGAAAAATGCCAGTTTCCATGCTACAGACAGAAAAGCAAATCTGGGGAAGGAGGGGGGAAAGGAGAGGAGAAACAGATATACAAAGCAATCTAAAAATATCCAGACGCAGAAGGGAAAAATGGGGCAACCGGGAAGAGAAGCCAGGAGAGAACAAAACCCAAAAAGGATCGAGAGGACTCTTTCTCAGGGAGGTGCCTTCAAAGCATTGGAGAAAGACACGCACAGAGCAATGTGCCATACATAAATACGTACATACATGTAGGCACAAAGAGTGGATAAGGCCAATTCTGCAATCAGGGTAAAGGTTGTGCAAAAACGTGTGCAAACCTGGGTGTTTCTGATAGACTTTAACAATTGCAAGATACAAAAAAAATGGTATGGTGTCTATAGGAATCTCTATGGTCAACCACTGGCAGTTGCTGTGTTGCATCCAGGCCTGGAATCCCCTATGACCACAGCACCGCACAAAAGTCCAGAGTGTAAGCAAATAATTTATTGTAAAAACTCATTAAAATATATGAAAAATCAAGAATAAGGAAAGAAGATGTAAAATCCAAGAAAGGGCTGGCAATAGGTGATAGCCAGGCAGTAATTCAAATGTCTCATGCAAATCCCAAGGTAATATAGTCCAGGAATAGCCAGAAAGTCACAAGGACAGCATAAGTCCACAAGCAAAACTCATAAAACTTGAGCAAGGCTGAAAAAACAAGAACACAGAAAGTTACCAGGATACTTGAATCCAAAACCAACACTTGATTTGGAACAAGAACTAGAGAACTCGGGCCTAGCTTCTCCCTTGAATGCTATGTTGCCTGAACCAACTCTTAGGTAAACCTGACTCAGAAAGTACAAAGCGCCGAGATCAGTCAGAGGAGCCAGAAACTGCAAGATCGGATAAGGAGTCGAGTAAAAAGCTAAGTGATACAGAAGGTTCCTGGGGAAAACATCTGGAGCTACGGAGGTCAACAAAAGTCTTTGTTTACAGATTAGAGCAGAAAATAGGCAGCTCCGGTCAGAGCGTTTACGTGGGAAAGTTGAGGAGAGAATTTGCTAATTAATAGGCACCCATGAAGTCATTTCTTTTCCCAGAAGTTCTCTCCTCAACTTTCCCACGTAAACGCTTTGACCGGAGATGCCTATTTTCTGCTCTAATATGTAAACAAAGACTTTTGTTGACCTCCGTAGCTCTAGGTGTTTTTTCCTGGGAGCCTTCTGTATCACTTAGCTCTTTACCCGACTCCTTATCCAATCTTGCAATTTCTGGCTCCTCTGACCGATCTCGGAGCCTTGTACTTTCTGAGTCAGGTTTATCCCAGAGAGAAACATCATTCCTCTGACTTGAATTTTCATCACTTTGTGCTCCAGGAAATCTCAAAGAAAATCCCACAGTTCTCTCTAAACCATCAACGAACCATCATTATTATTATTATTATTATTATTATTATTATTATTATTATACCACATTTTCCCTCCAGAAGGAGACTCAAAGCGGCTCAGCTAGAGATTCCTAAAGAGGTGTTCTCTCAAGTTTAAATTTAGCAGGTTAGAGCAAACTAGAGGTAGAATCCCAATCTCAGGTAGGAAAGTACTTAAAACATGTCAGAGCAGAAATTATTATTATTTATCTTGATTAAAAAAAGCAACGTTTATCTCCCCTGCAGCACAGCCTGGGATGCAATCCGGTGTCACCAACCTGTTCCCGTGATGATATGTTGAAGAGAGACAAATGAGGTACACACAACACAAACAAACTCTGCTGTCATCAGATTACATGCCAAGAATGGGAGGGCGAGGGAGAAGGCTGGCACCAAAGCCAGAAGCAGGAAGCCAAGAGGGAGTTAGCAACGATAAAGAGGAACTAAGCAAGTATTGGACACACAATGGGAAAGGTATTTTTATGGTTATTGTTACAAATTCACACCAATGATTTGGTCAGTATAGGCAGCTCCTCAAAGTGGGATAACCTGTCCCGCTATGGGCCTTAGCTTCCCTTCATTTCCCTAGCAATCAATGAATTGTACTGACTTGTGTATAAGTTCAGGAAAACCTGGGTTAACTTATACATGAGTAAGTACAGTGGAACCTTGACTTCAGAGCGCTCCAACTTAAGAGCATTCTTGTCGCACCGCAGGCCTGACGCCACCTTACTTACTTAGGCGACCCCTCGTTGGCCGAGTAGGATAGTCTTCCAGGATCAGAATTCTTGTGGGTCCATAGGTGGCTATGGAGCCCTATTCTTGATCTGCATCTTCTTCTGCAGTGGAAGGCGGTCCCGGTCGGGGTTGGCTTGACGCGCCTTCCTCCTGGCACGTTTCTCTCTTTCACCCTCCATTTGTGCCTCTTCAAATTCTGCAGCACTGCTGGTCACAGCTGACCTCCAGCTGGAGCGTTCAAGGGCCAGGTCTTCCCAGTTCTCAGTGTCTATGCCAGAGTTTTTAAGGTTGGCTTTGAGCCCATCTTTCAATCTCTTTTCCTGTCCACCAACATTCTGTTTTCCGTTCTTGAGTTCAGAGTAGAGCAACTGCTTTGGGAGACGGTGGTCAGGCATCCGGACAACATGGCCAGACCAGCGGAGTTGATGGCAGAGGACCATCGCTTCAATGTTGGTGGTCTTTGCTTCTTTCAGCACGCTGACGTTTGTCCGCCTGTCTTCCCAAGAGATTTGCAGGATTTTCCGGAGGCAGCGCTGATGGAATCATTCCAGGAGTTGCATGTGATGTTTGTAGACAGTCCACGTTTCGCAGGCATATAGCAGGGTTGGGAGGACAATAGCTTTATGAACAAGCACCTTGGTATCCCTACGGATATCCCGGTCCTCAAACACTCTCTGCTTCATTTGGAAAAATGCTGCACTCGCAGAGCTCAGGCAGTGTTGTATTTCAGTGTCGATGAAGACTTTTGTGGAACTAGGAACACTTGGAAACCGCTCTGAGTCCCCAGGTCTTTGGGTGCGCTGCAATGCTCCAGTCGGATTCCTTCCCAGGTAATCCTCAGAACTCGGGATGCTTGTCTGTTCTTGAGGTGAAAAGCACATGTCTGTGTTTTACATGGATTAGGGATCAGCTGGTTTCCCCTGTAATAGGCAGTAAGAGCACCTAGAGCTTTGGAGAGCTTCTGTTCTACCATCTCAAAGCTCCCTGCTTGAACGGTAATGGCATGCACCATCTCCTTGGGGGGATGGTGGCGGGGTATAAATAAAGGTTATTATTATTATTATTACTACTACTACTACTTTTTGACCCACCCTCGTACACAAACCTTTGTCCATATCTTCTTCACCCTGTCCTTTGTAGATTCTCTTGTTAGCTCCTCTCTTTTTTCGATGCAGTGAAAAACAAAGAAAAATAATCTTCCATACGTAAGTATATTAACACCATAATCATACCCACTTCGCTGTCCTCTCCCCACACAAAAAACCCACCATTTCTAGCCCCTTGATCACAGTGGTTGCCCTTCTGTGTGCTCCACATACAAAGAGACCGCCTAAATAGTACCCGAACACGGCATGCAAAAATAGCCGAAGGGAAAGTCAGAGAACGGCCTAGTGAATGCAACGACAGTGGACGTTTCTGGCCCGCTTCTCTCCCCGCTTTCGCCTCAGGTTAGTTGTGTCAGAACAGCTGATTTTTTTTTCCTCTCCCTTCTTCCCTTTTTTCCAAGGCGGGTGGATGCTGCTCACCGAATTTGGATGTTTTTGAAATGCCGGATTAATTAGACGGCAAATTATTTCTCTGAGTATCAGACTGCAGTAAACTTCCCGTTGACCCAGAGAACCGATCAATGTGACCCAGAGCGGCTAATTTTAGAAGCGCCTAAGTTTAATAATCTTTAGTCTTTTTTTTTTCAGGCTCCGGCGGTTTCAATTCCTTTGCTTCCTGATCTCTCGCTTCATAACCTGCCAGGTAGAAAATTCAGAAGGGAAGACCCTGCATAGGTCTGATCCTGTGGCTCCTCCGTGATGACATGACGGCAACAGTCTTGGACAGCAATGGCTCCCAAAGTGACCCATTTAAGGTGGAGACAGGTGTCAAACAGGGATGTGTTATTGCCCCAACCTTATTCTTCATCTTCATCGCTATGATACTTCACCTTGTTGATGGGAAGCTTCCCACCGGAGTGGAAATCATCTATCAGGCAGATGGATTTGACCTCAGCAGATTGAAAGCCAAAACCAAGGTCACAACAACATCTGTTATAGAACTCCAATATGACAATGATAATGTAGTCTGTGCACATTCAGAAGACTCTTTTGCAAAATGAATGTCCCCAAATGAAAGCTTTCCTTGGGTGGTGGGCAATATGGTGTTCGGGGAGGACATTGCCAGGGGTTGGACTACATATTCATGGTGCTCAGTATATGTCATTGGAGGGAAGGCTTTTGGTGGCTCCTCAGCAATATGGGTTAAAGTTTTTGTGGAAGCGGGGGCCTGCCTGTGGACGTGGCCACACACACACATAAATATTTTCACTTTTATTATGGACTAGCTGTCCCCTGCCACGCGTTGCTGTGGCGCACATGGGGGTTCTGTGTGGGAGGTTTGGCCCAATTATATCATTTGTGGGATTCAGAACGCTCTTTGATTGTAGGTGAACTCTAAATCCCAGCAACTACAACTTCCAAATGTCAAGGTCTATTTTTCTCAAACTCCATTTGTGTTCATATTTGGGCATATAGAATATTCGTGCCAGGTTTGGTCCAGATCCATCATTGTTTGAGTCCACAGCCATCTTTGGATGTAGGTGAACTACAACTCCAAAACCAAAGGACACTGCCACCAACCCCTCCCAGTATTTTCTGTTGGTCATGGGAGATCTGTGTGCCAAGTTTGGTTCAATTCCATCGTTGGTGGGGTTCAGAATGTTCTATGATTGTAGGTGAACTATAAATCCCAGCAACTACAACTCCCAAATGACAAAATCATTTTTATTTTTTTTTAGTGAAAGACATACATTGGGTTGCTAGGTGTCTTGTGTCCAAATTTGGTGTCAATTCGTCCAGTGGTTTTTGAGTTCTGGTAATCTCACAAACAAACATTACATTTTTATCTATATAGATATAGATATAGTTTTCTCGGCAGTTCTCTGCAGATATGTGAAGCTCCTTTGTGGCACGAAGCAATAGGGAGATGCAGGAGATGCTTGCAGATGTTCAAACAAACTGGGTGCAATTCTCAAGGCTGATTATCAATTATTCCATACAAGAAGATGAGTAACGGTACACAAGTTTTCCCAACAAGATAGCTTTGCCCATCACTTTACCTGTCTTCCCAAGAGATTTGCAAGATTTTCCTGAAGCAACACTGATAGAATCATTCAGGAGTTGAGTGTGACGTCTGTAGACAGTCTACGTTTCGCAGGCATATAACAGGTTGGGAGAATAATAGCTTTATAAACAAGCACCTTGGTATCCCTACAGATGTCCCGGCCCTCAAACTCTCTCTGCTTCATTCAGAAAAATGCTGCACTCGCAGAGCTCAGGTGTTGTTGTATTTCAGTGCCAATGATGACTTTTGTGGAGAGGTGGCTGCCAAGGGAGCGGAAATAGTCAACATTTTCTGACATTACACCATTAAGCTGCATTTCTGGCATTGCGGAGGGATTGGTTGGGCCTTTTGCTGAAAGAACAGTTTGTCTTTCTTGATGTTCAGTGAGAAGCCTAGCTTCTTGTATGCTTCCACAAAGGTGGTTAGCATGACTTGTAGGTTTTCTTCTGAATGAGCACAGATTACATTAGCATCAGCATATTGGAGTTCTATTACAGAGGGATTGGCTGGTGCCTGCTGATCGAGCACTTTGGTTTCCTCCATGTTCAGTGAGAGGCCAAGCTTTTCGTATGCTTCTGCAAAGGTGTTTAGCATGGCTTGTAGGTCTTCTTCTGAATGAGCACAGATTACATTATCATCAGCATATTGGAGTTCTATTACAGATGTTGTTGTGACCTTGGTTTTGTCGAGGGATTGGCAGGTGCCTGTTGAAAGAGCACTTTGGTTTTCTCAACATTCAGTGAGAGACCAAGTTTTTCATATGCTTCTGCAAATGTGTTTAGCATGGCTTGTAGGTCTTCTTCTGAATGAGCACAGATTACATTATTGTCAGCATATTGGAGTTCTATAACAGCTGTTGTTGTGACCTTGGTTTTGGCTTTCGGTCTGCTGAGGTTAAATAGCTTGCCATCTGTCCGATAGATGATTTCCATTCTGGTGGGAAGCTTCCCATCAACAAGTTGAAGTTTCATAGTGACGAAGATGAAAAGTATAACAAAGGGGTGACGGTGTCTCAATAGACCTCTAATTCCGAGAATACGAAGGCTACATATACAAGCAAATTAAGATGCTGGTCTCAAAGCTTTAGTCTGGAAAAAAAATACAAAACCCCACACATGAAAGGAGATGCATTCAAAGTGCTGGAAACCAGAATGCGGATTTTAAAAAAGCATAAATAAAGCCCCTTGTTATTTTTAGCATTTAATAGCAGCTGATGGCTGGTGGTTCGATGCCAACAACAGAGCCCAATTAACACTGTGAGAACAAGGCTGGGCCCAGCTCGATCCCCAGCCGTCCTTTGTGCATATTTTCCAAGAAATAGGGAGCAATTAATTCTATTCATCTTTGAAGGTGGCACTTTCCACTTGTTGTTGTTGTTGTTGGCTTTGACAGCCCTTATCTGTTGTTTTTGGACAAGCGGTACAAAATAAACGGGTCGAGGGGGAAATGGGGGAGAACTGAAATCCAACCACAAACTAAAAAGCTGCAGGTTCACTAATTTCACTGATCCCTAACCCATCTAAAACACAGACATGTGTTTTTCACCTTAAGAACAGACAAGCATCCCGAGCTCTGAGGATGACCTGGGAAGGAATCCCACTGGCGCATTGCAGTGCACCCAAATACCTGGGAGTCACTCTGGACCGTGCTCTGACCTACAAGAAGCACTGCCTGAACATCAAGCAAAAAGTAGGTGCTAGAAACAATATCATACGAAAGCTGACTGGCACAACCTGAGGATCACAACCAGACACAGTGAAGACATCTGCCCTTGCACTATGCTATTCTGCTGCTGAGTATGCATGCCCAGTGTGGAACACATCTCACCACGCTAAAACAGTGGATGGGGCCTTCGGAAAGTCTTCTTCTTCCTGACCCGTTTCCTTTCAAGCCTTTCCATTAAAGACATTCATCCAAGATCTCCCCCATTGTGCTCCTGCCTGACCGCAAGAGGAAAACTCGGATTAAGTAGTATCGCTCACATCGATGCTTATCTCAGATCAATCACGACACAATAGATTGGCTTTTCTTGAAGGCCGGTTCGGACTCGTTAAGCCCCCTGGACATTTCCTGTAATTCCATAATCCATTCAAGAATGCACTGTATTCCCTTGTCCCACCTCCCTCCCTCCTGATTTGTCGACGCGCCAAAGCGACAGAAGCCCTGTAATTGTCCCTGGCGCTCAAGGGGCAGACAAGCCTCCTCCCAGCTGTTGAGGCACCAGCCAATCACCTTCAAGCCAGGCTGGGGGGGTGGGGGTGGGGCGAGATTCAAACCACACGTTCTGTTTTTTTTCTATAAAAATGGCATTTATTTGTGTACATGTATGCTTAGCTTGGCGAATGATTGCCGCTTTGCATCCTTTTCAGCTGAATCGCTAATAAATCATCTCGGTGGCAATTTCTTCAACTTTGGTGAGATTCTTTTTGGGAACTTAGGGAAAATAAATTGCTTAAAATTAGGCTTCTCTTTACTCACCAACGTAGCGATCCCTCTTTGGTGACGCTGCAGGGTCTCTCCTCCTGGGGTAGACCCATCTAAAGTTCCTATCGACTTCAATACCACTGGAGAAATTACACTGCTTAGCCGGTATTGCACCACCTGACATCCACCGGGAAGTAGCAACCAATAGTGAAAGGACCAAGGCAGTGACATCTCCAGCTCATCCCTTGTTTGGGTATCAGCCAGCACGTCAACGACTTAAATCAAGAAATAGTTTTCTAAGATCTACAGAGACACTCGCTGGAACACCCCAGCAAGCGAGAGTCCAAAAGTGGCAGGCCCAAACCTAGAACCTCAATCAATGGCTTATACCAAATGAGAGACTCCCCCCTGGGCACACAGAGGACTGGGCGACTTGGAAGGCGCTGAACAGACTGCACTCTGGCACCACAAGATGCAGAGCCAACCTCAAGAAATGGGGCCACAAATTGGAATCCATGACATGCGAGTGTGGAGAAGAGCAAACTACAGACATCTGCTGCGATGCAACCTGAGCCCAGCCACATGTACAATGGAGGACCTCCTTGCGGCAACACCAGAAGCACTCCAAGGGGCCAGATACTGGTCAAAGGACATTTTAAAAGCTTGCAAACTTTGTGTTTTGTTTGTTAAAAAATGCAACGCAACTGTTTGGTCTGCTCCTGACACGATAAATAATACTAACTTCATTTATGGAGCAGCTTTCCAAAAAGCAAACGTAAGTGTAAAAGCCATGATTTGGGAAAGGAAACACAACTCTTCTTTTCTTGAAAACAGCTCTAAGGGACATCAGTCCCGATATCTGTGCTCCCAGACAGGAGTACCAGCCAGCAGTAATTCCTCTTTCTCCACCACTACTGCATTATTCTGCAGTGAAGAGAGAGAATGTGCTTTTAATACGGAAGCTCTGGAAAAGGCAGGTGATCAGACACGAAGCACTCGACACTTTTAAAAACCATTCCAACATTTGCCGTTTGTTTAATCGCTTGGATTTCACGTTGGTGTCATTTCAACCCCGGGGAATGAGGGATCTTTTTTGGTGTGGAAAAGACTGAAACAGGAAGAACTGATGCTACACGAACCGGAATGGAACTGCACTGCAGATACAGGATGGAAGAAATGGGACAGTTTCGTAAGAATGAGGCCGGTTCCTGTAAAGCAGCGTTTCTCAACCTGGAGGGTCGCGAGTGGGTTCCAGAGGGGTCACCAAAGACCATCGGAAAATATATTTTTCTGACTAGCCGTCCACTGGCACGCATTGCTGTGGCCCACATGGGGGTTCTGTGTGGGAAGTTTGGCCCAATTCTATCATTGGTGGGGTTCAGAATGCTCTGTGATTGTAGATGAACTATAAATCCCAGCAACTACAACTCCCAAATGTCAAGATTCTATTTTCCCCAAACCTCACCAGTGTTCACATCTGGGCATATTGAGTATTCGTGCCAAGTTTGGTCCAGATCCATCATTGTTTGAGTCCACAGTCCTCTCTGGATGTAGGTGAACTACAACTCCAAAACTCAAGGCCAATGCCCACCTAACACTTCCAGTATTTTCTGTTGGTTGTGGGAGTTTTGTGTGCCAAGTCTGGTTCAATTCTATCATTGGTGGAGTTCAGAATGCTCTTTGATTGTAAGTGAACTATAACTCCCAGCAACTACAACTCCCAAATGTCAAGGTCTGTTTTCCCCCAAACTCCACCAGTGTTCAAGTCTGGATGTAGGTGAACTACAACTCCAAAACTCAAGGCCAGTACCCACCAAACCCTTCCAGTACTTTCTGTTGGTTGTGGGAGTTTTGTGTGCCAAGTCTGGTTCAATTCCATCATTGGTGGAGTTCAGAACGCTCTCTGATTGTAGGTGAACTATAAATCCCAGCAACTACAACTCCCAAATTTCAAGTTCTATTTTCCCCAAACTCCACCACTGTTCACATTTGGGCATACTGAGTATTTGTGCCAAGTTTGGTCCAAATCCTTTGTCGTTTCTCTCCTAAATCACTGTCGATTCCTCCTAAACTTGGATTTCTGTGTGCCAAGTTTGGTCCAGGCCTCTCATTCGTGAGGGTCTCAGTGGGTCTGTGTAAGTCAGAGCTGAAGCGCTTGAAGGTACTGCAAATCCCATCATCTGTTGTCCATACTCCCCCAAACATATTGCTTTTGTGGTTAATCACTATGATTTAATTAAGTTCAATGTGCAACAATGAAAACACATCATGCATATCAAATATTTACATTACAACTCATAATGGTTGCAAAATTACAGTTATGGAGTAGCAACAAAAATAATGTCATGGTTGGGGGGGTCACCACAACATGAGGAACTGTATTAAAGGGTCGCGGCATTAGGAAGGTTGAGAAGCAGTGCTCAAAAAGAGAGCCGGACCGCAGTGTTGTTGTTCTTTCTCCAAAAGAGAGTGACCAAGGGGAAGATCTTTGCATTTGTGTCGGCTGACAGCCTTTCACCCCTGGCGGGGCCGAAAAGAGACAGTTGGCCGGAAGGATATAATTACGGGCACCATTCCTTTTATTCCACATGAATGTTATACGATCTGCTTTCAAGCTGGGCTCCTCCTGCACTTGCTCTCTCTCTCTCTCTCAAAGTCATAAATTGCTCCTGTTTATGCCAACGAAATATGGATCCAATATACTACACCAAAGAATAAAACAGGTCTAGGTTTACGTAAACGTATCAAAGGCCCTTGACAGGTTCTTAAGGACCCAATGTTTGGATGACAAGAGGAAAGAAAATGGATTACCTTGGTGTTTTATGGCAATTTTTTTCCAAAGTAGATAAGCACAAGGAACGTATGCCATCTGAAGACATTCGGTAAATTTGTAAACATCCTGCGGCTTCTATACGATGACATGATGGCAACAGTCTTGAACAATAATGGCTCCCAAAGTGACCCATTTAAGGTGGAATCAGGTGCAAAAAAAGGGATACCCAATCTTATTCTCCATCTTCATTGCTATGATACTGCACCTTGTTGATGGGAAGCTTCCCACCGGTGTGGAAATCTTCTATTGGACAGACAGCAAGATATTCAACTTCAACAGACTGAAAGCCAAAACCAAGGTCACAGCAATATCTGTTATAGAACTCCAATACGCTGATGATAATGTAGTCTGTGCTCATTCAGAAGAATGCCTACAAGCCAAGCTAAACACCTTTGCAGAAGCATACGAAAAGCTTGGCCTCTCACTGAACATTGAGGAAACCAAAGTGCTCTTTCAACAGGGCACCAGCCAATCCCTTTACAAAACCAAGGTCACAACAACATCTGTTATAGAACTCCAATATGCTGACGATAATGTAGTCTGTGCTCATTCAGAAGAATGCCTACAAGCCACGCTAAACACCTTTGCAGGAGCATAGAAAAAGTTTGGCCTCTCACTGAACATTGAGGAAACCAAAGTGCTCTTTCAACAGGCACCAGCCAATCCCTCTGTTATAGAACTCCAATATGCTGATGATAATGTAGTCTGTGGTCATTCAGAAGAATGCCTACAAACCACGCTAAACACCTTTGCAGAAGCATACGAAAAGCTTGGCCTCTCACTGAACATTGAGGAAACCACAGTGCTCTTTCAACAGGCATCAGCCAATCCCTCTGTTATAGAACTCCAATACGCTGATGATAATGTAGTCTGTGGTCATTCAGAAGAATGCCTACAAGCCACACTAAACACCTTTGCAGAAGAATACAAAAAGCTTGGCCTCTCACTGAACATTGAGAAAAACAAAGTGCTCTTTCAACAGGCACCAGCCAATCCCTCTACAAAACCAAGGTCACAACAACATCTGTTATAGAACTCCAATATGCTGATGATAATGTAATCTGTGCTCGTTCAGAAGAAGATCTACAAACCACGCTAAACACCTTTGCAGAAACATACGAGAAGCTAGGCCTCTCACTGAACATCGAGAAAAACGAAGTGCTCTTCAGGCAATCCCTCTGCAATGTCCGAAATACAGCTTAATGGTGTAACATTAGAAAATGTTGACCATTTCCGCTACCTTGACAGCACCTCTTCACAAAAGTCAGCATTGACACTGAAATACAACACCATCTGAGCTCTGCGAGTGCAGCATTTTGCCAATTGAAGCAGAGAGTGCTTGAGGATCAGGACATCCGGAGGGAGACCAAGGTGCTTATTTACAAAACGATTGTCCTCCCAGCTTGGTTATACACCTGAGAAATGTGGACTATCTACAGATGTCACTCTTAACTTTGGGAACAATTCCATCAGCCTTGCCTCCGAAAAATCCTGAAAATCTCTTAGGAAGATAGGCGGACAAATGTCAATGTGCTGGAAGAAGAAGCGAAGACCAGAAGCATTGGAGCAATGATCCTCTGCCATCAACTCTACTGGACTGATGGCCATATTGTCCGAATCCCCAAAGATCACCATCTTCCAAAGAAGTTACTCTACTCTGAACTCTCAATGGAAAACAGAATGTTTGTGGACAGGAAAAGAGATTTTAACGTGGGCTTAAAGCTAATCTTTAAAACTGTGGCATAGACATTGAGAGAGAACTGGGAAACCCTGCCCTTCAAGCATTGGAACTGGAGGTCAGCTGAGACCAACAATGCTGTGGAGTTCAAAGAGGCACGAATTGAGGGCGAAAGGGAGAAACGTGTCAAGAGAGAGAAGGCAATCAGACTTGGCCACGAGTGATAGCCTATGATGATGATGATTTGGTTCTCAAATAGATTTAATTGTTTAATACCAATAGTCAGTGTGGTGTAGAGGTTTGAGCATTGAACTAGGACTTTGAATCCCTGCTCTGACATGGAAACCCACTGGGAAACCTTTTTCCTCCTATGGCAAGTCTCTTGGTCTCAGAAGAAAGCAATGGCAAAGCCTCTCTGGATGTGTCTTGCTAAGAAAAGCCATGACAGGGGTCATCCTCAGTCAGAAATGACCGGGAGGCACACAGCAACCAACCTAGAGCACGCCAGAGTCTAATTTTTACGATGCTCAGTCTTTGAGATGTGGCAAACTGACAGCTCTGAAGAACTCTAGGATGTGACTTCCTAAAACCTTGCAAAACTGAAGCCAGCTTGAGCAGACAACACCAGATCCCAGTAAATGATTTCCATGCCTAGGTGGCCAATGTTTGGACAGATAGAGACGCAGGTTTTGGGGTCAGAATGAAGACAACCATGTGAAAAGGTTGACATCCTCAACAATCTGAGTCCTACTCTAGAGGAAAAGGTAGAATATCGATAATGCATGTAGCTTGGCGTGACAAACGTGCAGCTTCCTACCAAATAACAACATCTACCAAACAACATTATCTTGGCCACGGTAGTCCACGCTCTGGTTACATCCTGTATAGACTACTGCAGCACGCTCTATGTGGGGTTGCCTTTGAAGATTGGGCCACAGCAACACGTGGCAGGAAACGGCTAGTCTATATAAATAAAAGGTAATGTTCATTTGTGGGATTAACATAACTCAAAAACCACTGGACGAATTGACACCAAATTTGGACACAAGACACCTATCAGGCCAACAAGTGACCATCACTCATAAAAACATTGGGAAACACAGCATAAGGGACTTAAAAAGCCAAAAAAAGCGAAAAGACGCTACAGCGCATGTATAAAAATGACTACCCCAGCAAACAAAACACACAATAGCATATCCACACTCTCTTTTGAACTACAGCTCCCAGCATCCCCTGGACCAGGCCCTTTTAGGAGAGGAGGATGATCCAAATGCACTGCTTCCAACTTTCTTCTCCTTGGATTTCTTTGAGAGCTTCCCAATGCCTGCATATTTCCAATTTCCTATTCCGGGACTGCATGTCCCAGCAATCTTCCAGATAGATAGTTTAGATGGACATAGATAGCTAGGTAGATAGATTGATCAGGAGGAATTCTGGGAGTTGCAGTCCAAGAATAGGTAGAGAAGGAAGAAAGGGGATAAAGAAGAAGGGAAAGAAAAGGGGGGGGGGGGGGAGAGAAGAGGAAGAGAAGGAAGAAGATAAAGAAAGGAGGAGAGAAAGAGGAAGGCTGGCCACAGCAACACGTGGCGAGTACAGCTAGTAGTAGTAGTAGTAGTAGTAACAACAACAACAACAACAACTCTGGCACAAGCCAGTCAAGGTGGTCCCAGTGGTGATCGGCACACTGGGTGCAGTGCCTAAAGACCTTGGCGTGCACTTAAACACAATCAGCGCTGACAAGATTACCATCTGCCAGCTGCAGAAGGCCACCTTACTGGGATCTGCGCACATTATCCGCAGATACATCACACAGTCCTAGGCACTTGGGAAGTGTCCGATGTGTGATCCAATACAACAGCCAGCAGAGTGTCTGCTGTGGATTCATCTTGTTGTGTTTCAAATAATAATAATAATAATAATAATAGGGATTTAATTTGGGTTGAAGTGTCCAACGTGTGATCCAATACAACAGCCAGCAGAGTGTCTGCTGTGGACTCATCTGTGTTTCTAATAATAATAATAATAATAATAATAATAATAATAATAATAATAATAAGGATTTAATTTGGGTTGAAGTCCCTGCTGAGACTTCTGACCCAATGCATAGTATTGCTGGGAAGACAAAGGGAGGAAGGCAAGACCCACTGATCAGCTCAGATCTCATTTGAGGAAGGACAAATACAGAGTAACACATCCTAATATATGCTCTCTATCCATACACAGTTTCATCCAAACAACAGCGCATCTCCATTTAAGGTGAGGACTACCTGCCCCCCGTTTTGACCTGAAAGCAAGCCTCAAGCCATACATACTTCCAACCAAACAGGGCCAGGGAGGTTGACTCTTATGGCTCGCCATTCCTCGCCCCTTCTGTAATTAATCCTGTATTTGTCCCCCAGTGCTCAGCCTTTCATGGTGGTTCGTGACCTCTTGTCAAAGCCACACGCAAAGGCCAAAGGTTGCTGACATCGCCACGGGAGAGTCCTGACACGGACTTAAAGGACAGCCGTTCAAGTGACTGGCCGGTTGGCTTCACGGCCCTTTGAAGGAAACATCGCTATCCATACTGGGAGGCACCTCTCCTCACAGGGCAAAGAGGGTAACGTTTCAAATCCAAACAGACACCCCTAGATCATAAGAATACAAATGGACGCAGAAGTGCAGGGGAAGGAAACAGCAATAGCCTTGCCTTCACATAAAATTGAATTTTGAGACCAAGCAGGGAAGTCTCCACAGTCGGCATTGCTTGATCCTCCCTGGGTTGTGTTGCCAGGTTCCCTCAATAGATTCAAACATTGAAAATATTCCCTCCGCCTACGCAAAAAAAAAAAATCCCCAAAAGAAAACCTTGGTTTGGTCATTTGATATAAGAGATGCTACTTTACTACATTATTGTATATAACAGGACTTGAGTATCTATAGATTCGGGGGGGGGGGGGGGGGATCCCAGCAGATGCCAAGGACTGACTATACAGACTGGTATTTTTTTCTCACTCTTTCTATATGTATATCTTAACCTTTTCTGATACAGATGTTTTAACACATTTCCACAAAGGTCTGGAAATTGAGGATATGCCTCATTATTTGTTTTCCTGCTCTTTGTATTCTGAGCCAAGAGCAAAAATCCTGGGGCCTATTCAGTATTTTCTACAAATTATTTATTTATTTATTTTCTATATTTGTATAGCACTCTTCTCAGCCCTGGGGCGACTCAGAGCGGTTAACATTAGCAAAATTCAATGCTCAAAAACATGATAAAACAGTTAAAAACAATTAAAAACAGTAGCATAATAAACAGTGAATATAAATCAATAAAACATCTAATTAGCGTCTCATAGTTAAAATCAAGATCCAACACGGTTTCAGGAAAGATTTCTATAAGTAACTTACAAGGTGGGTCATTCCATGCCAAATGGTCTAAAAAAAATTTTAAGTTCCCACCATCATGTTCTCCAGTTTTGTTCCAATTTTAGCTGTAGCACCAGTCAGGTGTTAAATTTAAGTTTCCCAAAATGTGAGGTCTCTATCTGCAATTGTTGCTGATCTAGGCCCCCTTATCTGAAGGGTACTCAGTCAGCGGGGAGGTATTTTACGGCACCATAAAGGAAATACTAGAAAATGCTGGTGATCAAAGGAAGGAGGAAGTCTGGGATCAAGGGCGCTTCGTCATAGAGGATGGAGCAACAGCACCCCTTGTGCTCGGAATCGAGTACAACCTCCAGGACGCCGAAGCTGGGGAAAATGAGTCGCCGATAGGCTGAGAAAGGCGTTATACAAGTATAGTAAATAAAGAGTAAATAAATAAATAAATAAATGCCGGCAGAATACCTCTATCTGTTGTCTGTCCTGTTTAACTGCATTGGATTTTTGCTGCTTATATGTTTTGCGATCCACCCTGAGTCCCCTTTGGGGTGAGAAGGGCAGAATACAAATGCTGCAAATAAATAAACTGTTTATTTTAAACGTGATTGTGTTTATTGGAATTTTATTTTGTTACTGTGTTTAAACTTTTTTTCTTTTATGTAATTTTGATTATGTTGCTTGCTGTTTATGTTTTGATTTTATTTTGCTGTAACATGTTGTCCTGGGCTTGGCCCCATGTAAGCCACTCTGAGTCCCCATTGGGGAGATGATGGCAGGGTATAAATAAAGATTATTATTATTACTCTAGACTCTTATGTGGTGCTGTGGTCATAGGTGGCTCCAGGCCTGGGGTGCAACGATGATGATATGGGACCACAGAGATCCATTTTCGATCCAGGAAACTGAAAGATTCGTTTTCTATCTGGCCCATTATGGGGGGAACTTCCCAGGCCCCCCTTCCCATCATTTTAGCCATCATCTGTCATTATATCCTTTTCCTTCTAGAGGCTGCCTTAATGTGTAACTGAAAGAAACAGAAAACAGCCTTTTTTCAACAACCACTGTTCTGTTGTGGCCGGTAAAAAAATGGCGGCAGAGCCCATGTTGTTACCGGCTTCCGAACAAGCCAAATGCAAACATCCAAAACGAATCCAGCCCAAGCCTACATTAAAACACACCAGGCTGGGCTGCCTGTATGTTACAAAGCAGGGGAAGCTAGCCAGCTCCATTTTCTGCACATCCAGTGGCAGGTTGCCAACGTTTTGGTCGTGGCCGAGCCAAGCCCAGCCCCCTTACCTCGAGCAGTCAGGAAATGCATTCCTAGAACAGCCAAGTTCCTGGAGAGCATCCGAGCGCCACGGCAATGTCGTGCTTCTTCAGCCGAGAGCCCACCGAAGGGAGGCCTTTCAAAGGGGGAAAAAGAAAAAAAAAGCATTCAAAACAGGCACAGCATGGAAACCAGCGTCTGTACTAGTGCCCAGTCTACACTTCCATGGGGCAGAGAAGGGGGATGAAATTGACACAGCCATGAATGCAAAACAGGTCCGGCTGCAAGCAAAGTCGAGTCCCCTTGACGTTGACCATTTCGTGCAGTTTAAAGCTTGTTGCGTCCAGGCAACAAATGGCCACAAGAGCACATGAAACAAACACTGAAACATCAGTGTTCTGCAGTTTGTGTGATCACCATCCAGGCCTCAAACTGACTCCAAGATTTCCTATGTAACCATCAGGACTTTGGGTTGTTGTAGGTTTTTTCGAGCTATATGGCCATGGTCCAGAGGCATTATCTCCTGATGTTTAGTCTGCATCTATGGCAAGCATCCTCAGAGGTAGTGAGGTGACAATACCTTCGACAATACATCAGGACTTTCTTCAATACCGGATTGAAACTGCACTGATTGTCTAGTGTCGATGAGGCCTAGGGTTTAAAATTCAGGAAGTCCCATCTCTCAAACTAGAAATCTGAGATGTAAAGTGCAGTTGCTTTCGTATCTTGCTGGGTGGGCTTTCAAAAGATAACATATTTATTATTAATAATAATAATAATAATAATATTTTACTGACACAAAAGCACAGTATGTCACAGCAAACGAGATCTATATGCTGGATTTCGTATCACAAAATCACAAGTCGAACACTTCCCAAGCATCTAAGAGTGTGTATATTATTATTATTATTATTATTATTATTTGAAACACAACAAGATGAGTTCACAGCAGACAAGATCACTCTGCTGGCTGTTGTATTGGATCACACGTTGGACACTTCCCAAGTATCTAGGACTGTGTGATGTATTGGCAAATAATGCATGCAGATCCCAGTAAGGTAGCCTTCTGCAGCTGGCAGATGGTAGTTTTGTCAGTGCCTATTGTGTTTAAGTGCAGGCCAAGATCTTTAGGCACTGCACCCAGTGTGCCGATCACGACTGGGACCATCTTTACTGGCTTGCGCCAGAATCGTTGCAGTTTGATCTTTAAATCCTCATGTCGTGTCAGCTTTTTTTATTATTATTATTATTATTATTATTATTATTGATTTATTATTATTATGTTTCTTTATTTCCGGCTTTTTCTCTGCATACGGAGATTCAAGGCCCTTTCACAAAGCCCATTATGTCAGGGTTTGATCCCAGATTACATGCTTTAAACTGGAATATATGAGTCCTCACTGCCGTCAACAAAGATGTTGCCCAGGGGATGCCTGGATATGTTACAATCCTGCGGGGAGGCTTCTCTCAGGACATGTTTTGGAGAGACTTATTTTGCATAGAATTATGAAAAAAATAAACCCATGTATGATTTCACAGCAATCTGGCTTCAGGAAAGGCAAAAGTTGCACATCGTAAGTTTTGAACCCGACTCAGCACATAAAAGATGGTTTTGAAAGGAAGCAGATTACAGGACCTGTCTTCATAGACTTATCAGCAGCATATGATACTATAAATCATTGCCTTATCCTGTAAAAGTTGTATAATATCACAAAGGACTACTGCCTCGCCCACTTCATAGGAAATCTGCTACAAAACAGGAGCTTTTTAGTTGAGTTCCAGGGCCAGAGAAGCAGATGGTGGAAACAGAAGAACGGTCTGCTTCAGGGAGCATGCTTGCTCCATCCATGTTTAAAATTTACACAAATGACCAGCCACTGCCAGAAAGGGACAGAGAGTTTCATCTATGCTGACGACCGTGCCATCACCGCTCAAGGAGGGAGCTTTGAAATAGTTGAACAGAAGCTCTTTAGGTGCTCTTACTGCCTATTACAGGGAAAACTAACTGATTCTTAATCCATCTAAAATGTAGATGTGTGCTTTTCACCTTAAGAACAGATAAGCACGTCAAGCTCTGAAGATGACCTGGGAAGGAATCCCACTGGAGCATTGCAGCACACCTAAATACCTGGGAGTTACCCTGGACCATGCTCTGACTTACAAAAAGCACTGCTTGAATATCAATGCTAGAAATAATATCAAATGAAAGCTGGCTGGCACAACCTGGGGATCACAACCAGACACAATGAAGACAGCTGCCTTTGCGCTTTGCTACTCTGCTGCTGAGTACACATGCCCAGTGTGGAATACATCTCACCATGCTAAAATGGTGGATGTGGCTCTTAATGAGACATGACGCATTATGTCTTCGCCCAACACCACTGAAGAAATTATACTGTTTAGCCGGTATTGCACCACCTGATATCTGTTGGGAAGTAGCAACCAATAATGAAAGGACCAAGGCAGTGACATCTCCAGACCATCCTCTGTTTGGATATCAGCCAGCATACCAACGCCTTAAATCAAGAAACAGCTTCCTAAGATCTACAGTGATACTTGCAGGAACACCTCAGCAAGCAAGAGTCCAAAAGTGGCAGGCGAAAACCCAGAACCTCAATCAGTGGCCAAAGCTGCTGAGAAACTCCTTCCTGGGCACACAGAAGACTGAGCGATTTGGAAGACACTAAACAGACTGCTTACTGGCGCCAACCTTAAGGAATGGGGCCACAAAGTTTAGTCCACGACATGCGAGTGTGAAGGAGAGCAAACCACAGACCACCCACTACAATGCAGCCTAAGCCCTGCCACATGCACAATGGAGGGCCTTCTCATAGAGACACCAGAGGCACTCCAAGTGGCCAGCTTCTAGTCAAAGGACATTTAGTATCATGCCAGGTTTTTAACTTTGTTTGTGTTTTAAATATATTTTAATTGTATCCTCAACTCGCTTCTGACATGATAAATAAAATCCCAGACATCCAGACAGAGATACAAACAATAACAGTAAATATTTATTAAGTGACAAGAAAAACATCCGGTCGTATGATATAATGTAGCACCCCAATTAAAACAAACAACACTTCTCCCTGAACTCTTTCCACACTCCCGGTTCCCAACAAACCCAAAACCCTTATTCAGATTTATCCATTCACTAGCTGTACCCGCCACACATTGCTGTGGCCAACCTTCCCTCCCTCTTTCTCTCCTTTTTCCCCTCCTTCCTTCGCTCCCTCTTTCCTTCCTTCCTTTCCTCTTCTTCTTTCATTCTCTCCTTCCTTCTCTACCTCTTTCCTCCCTTCCTTCGCTTTTTGCTTCCATCCTTCCTTCACACTTTCCTTCTTTCTTTCCCTCCCTCTTTCTAATCCTTTCCCTCCTTCCTTCGCGCCCTCTTTCCCTCCTTCCTTCCCTTTTCTTCTTTCACTCTCTCCTTCCTTCTCTACCTCTTTCCTTCCATCCTTCCTTCTCACTCTCCTTCTTTCCTTCCCTCTCCCTTTTTCTCCTTCTTTCCCTCCTTCCTTCACTCCCTCTTTCCCTCCTTCCTTCCCTTGTCTTCTTTCAGTCTCTCCTTCCTTCTCTACCTCTTTCCTTCCTTCCTTTGCTTTTGCTTCCATCTTTCCTTCTCACTTTCCTTCTTTCCTTCCCTCCCTCTTTCTCTCCTTCTTTCCCTCCTTCCTTCACTCCCTCTTTCCCTCCTTCCTTCCTTTTTCTTCTTTCATTCTCTCCTTCCTTCTCTACTTATTTCCTTCCTTCCTTTGCTTTTTGCCTCCATCCTTCCTTCTCTCTTTCCTTCTTTCCTTCCCTCTCTCTTTCTCTCCTTCTTTCCCTCCTTCCTTCGCTTCCTCTTTTCTTTCCTGCTCTCCTTCCTTCCTTCTCTATCTTTTTCCTTCCTCCCCTTTTTCTTTTCCTTCCTTTTTCTCTTTCTTCCAGCTCTACCTCTTTCCTTTCTTCGCTCTTTGCTTTCCATCTCTCTTTCCTTCTTTCTTTCTCTCCCTCTTTCTCTCTTTCTTTTTCCCCTTCCCTCCCTCTTCCTTTCCTTTTTTCTATATCATTGAACGTTTGGGTTTTTAAGGCCTTTCTGCTGTTTTTTGGGGGGGGGGTGTTTAGGAGTGATGGTCATTCGTTGGTCTGTTAGGGGTATAGTGTCCACATTTCGTATCAATTTGTCCAGTGGTTTTTGAGTTATGTTAATCCCACAAATGAACATAATATTTTTATTTATATAAATTCCTATTTGTCTATCTGGCACTACTTCATCTGATGTTTTCAAACTGGAATTCAATCTCCCTCAGTTCCTGTTCTTGTGTGTCTTTGAGTTGTTTCCAATTCACAGCTAATCTATCATAAGGTCAAGACATGAGAGATTCGATGAAGCTGAGACAGTGTGGTCATCTAGCTGGTTTCAATGGCTAAACGGGGATTCAAACCTTGAGCTCCAAACTAACCAAACCACAATGGCCTTAACCCTATTGTTTCTTGTTTCTTCTTCCATATTAATTCTAACTAGCCCCATTTGATAGTTTCAATGCTGGTTATACAGACTATAATTTTTATTATTTCCATGTCTGGCTATCACAGGCATGGGCACACTTTCTAACTTGGGGGCGCATAGTGGGTCGGAGTAGGGTGGGTGGGCCAGGAAGTTCTCTCCAAGCCCCCTCCCTGCCCTTTCCTCTGCTTCCTCTCCTCTTTCAGAGACAGAAAGTGAAGGAAAGACAGGAAATGCTTGGATCACAAAAGGGTTGGCCTTGGTCAAGTTGAGATGGTGGAAGGGAGAGATAAAGTGTATCCATTAGACTCTGTATTGCCTACTCTTGGTATAGAATCATAGAGCTGGAAGAGACCCCCAAGGGCCATTTAGTCCAACCCCCTGACATGCAAGAAGGCACAATCAAAGCACTCCTGATAGACAGCCTCGGCTGAAAAGCCTCCAGAGAAGGAGACACTCCGGAGCAGCCTAGGCCCCTCTCCAGGAAGTTCTTCCTAATCTTTTCAGTTGAGTATCTTTCCCTGCCATTTCAACCCATTGCACCCTTGTGCCCTGATCTCTAGAGCAGCAGAAATTCAGTTTTCCCTTTCCTCCTCAATGGGACACCCTTTGAAATCTTGAAACATGATTCTCGTGTTCCCTCTCTACCTTCTCTTCTCCCAGCTAAACATCCCCCAGGAGAAAAGGCGGAAGGAAAAAGAGAAGGAAGGGAGGAAAGAAGGATGAAAGGAAGGGAATGGAGGGAGGAAAGAGATAACAAAGGACAGGCAAAAAGGAAGGAAGGAAGGAAGGAAGGAAGGAAGGAAGGAAGGAAGGGTAAAGAGAGAGGGAAGGAGGGAGGAAAGAGGAAAGGGAGGGAGGGAGGGAGGAAGAGAAGGATGGAAGGAAGGGAATGGAGGGAGGAAAGAGATAACGAAGGAAAGGCACAAAGGAAGGAAGAGAAGGAAGGAGTGAGGAAAGAGGGAAGAAAGAAAGGGAGGAAGAAAAGGATGGAAGGGTGGAAGGAAATGGAAGGAGGGAGGGAGGGGAGGGGGAGGAAAGAGGAAAGGGAGGAGGAAAGAGGGGAGGAAAGGAAGAAAAAAGGGAGGAAGAGAGGGATGGATGGAAGGAAGGAAGGGTGGAAGAGAATGGAGGGAGGGAGAACAGGGGAGGGAGGGAGGAAAGAGAGGAAAGGAAAGACAAAAGGGAAGGAATGAAGGAGAAAGAGAGGGAAGGAGGGAGGAAAGAGGGAAGTAAGGATGAAAGGGTGGAAGGGAAGGGAAGAGGGAGGGAGGGAGAAAGAGGGAGGTAAGGAAGGAAGGACAGAATGGTGCAAGGGAAGATGTGAGGGAGAAAGGGAAGGAAGGGAAGGAGGGAGGGAGGGAGAAAGGAAAAAGAGAAGGATGGATGGGGTGGTGAGAGAGAGGAGGGCCTGAGAAGAGGCTGCATCTGGCCACCAGGCCTGTTTTTGCCCATACCTGGGCTATCCCATTGTTCACGTGATTCTGGCTCTTCTCATTCCAGATTCTACTTTAATGTAGGATTTTTTGAAAACAAAAAAATCTTTCTCCCGTTGAACTCAGGTTGCCAAAATAATGCTTCCTTTCCTGCCTGCTGCCAAGCATGGATCCCATGCCTTGTGGTTCTGGCTCGAAGGCAACATCAGAGCATCTTGGTATTTCAGTCCAAATGCCATTTAGTTGGCAACAATTTACCAAAGGCTTGAGAGAGAGAAATAGGGCACAAAGGAAGGAGATTAATCTCGCTGCAAAAACACACAGCATCGCCTTGTTTCTCTTGCCTGGACTCTGCACTGCAAGGCAGGTGCGGTCCGAAAGACTCCTCCACCACCGTTTTTGCGCTGTGGTCAAAAGCGATGGAGAAGTTGCAAGCGTTACACAACCCGGTTCAGCTCAGGTCATGCGACGCACTCCAGTTCCAGAGCAGCTGTGGCTCCGTCTATGCCATGGCTAGCAGCTCGGAGTATCACTACCTCCCTCTGCTGCAGTAAGAAGGGAAGCTGGCAAGGGGAGAGGAGCAAGCAGAAGCCCCACCGAGAAATGCATCTTCATCCCATAGCTCTAGCTGCTATGACTCCTTACTCTCCTCCACACTCACCACGCTAGAAGCAAGCAAATCATGCAAAATCCCTGGAACTGGATGATTGACCCGTACCTATCACTCCCTTTCAGGACAACCCTGCTGGATCAGAGCCTATCTCTTAGCAAGAGAAGATGGAGTCAAACGATTTTACGGTCTTGGCTAATACAGTTGTACCTTGAGTTAAGACTGTAATTTGTTCTTAACTCAAATCACTCTTATCTCAAAGCAAATTTCACCACTGAAATGCTAGTAATCTGTTCCACCCCACCCCCATTTTTGCATAGTTTCCAAAAGACCTCACAACATCTGAGGATGCTTGCTATAGATGTGGGCGAAATGTCAGGAAATAATGCTTCTCGAACATGGCCCGGAAAACTTACAGCAATCCAGTGATTCCAGCCATGAAATCCTTCGACAACATAGTTAAAATACATCGATAAAAAAATGTAAAGCCCTATATTCTAGCATTAGCGCTTCCCCTGGCGCTCCTTCTTAACTCAAAATGCTGCTCGTATGTCAAAGCAAAACTGGGTCGAGCTATGGTTCTTAACTCAAAACACACTTAGGTTGGGACACTCTTAAGTCAAGGTTCCACTGTACTGCGTACTCTACCAACTTTAAAATGGTAAAAGCACAAAGGTGTGGCAAAGAAGCACGAAGTGAAGAGGTAGAAGCATTATTTTCTTCCTACTGTACTCATTCCAGCCTCCCTCCCTCTCTTGCTCCCTTTCCCTCTTTCTCTTCATGAAGCCAAACAGAGCAGGAATAAAAACCATCCAAAATCAACTAACCCCAAATTCCTCAAAATGGACAGGAGCAAAGCAGACAGCAATCTCCCAAGGCGGACAAGGGCACAAGGCACAGAAGCTGCTCCCTTGAAGCCCTAAAGCCCTGGACTCTTGCGCTAGTGCTCCCTTTGCCACTTGCTCTTAACTCAAATGCAGCTTGTATGTCAAAGTAAAACCGATGCTGAGCGACGGCTCTTAACTCAAAATGGAATGCTCTTAAGTTCAGGTTCCACTGTAGTGCATACTCAGCCTGGAAGGAGTGATCTCAAGCACAGTTGTTTCCTACCGATTTCACATTTAATCCAGTAGTGGATTAAATCCAGATGTTATTCGACATCTCCCAGACATCATGCAACACCTATGGCCAGTATAGACACTGCTGTCAAATTCTGAGCCCAGGTATGTCTGGATCCCCAATTCGCTTTGCACCAATCTGTTTTATCACAGGAATCAGACAGCATTATGAGGTTGTTAGAGCTATAAACAAACTGTTTTGCTGGTAGGTAAAGGCTTCCTCTGACATTAAGTCTAGTCGACTCCCAATCTGGGGGTGGTGCTCATCTCCATTTCTAAGCCAAAGAGCTGGCATTGTCCATAGACACCTCCAAAGTCATGCGGCCAGTATGACTGCATGGAGCACTGTTACCTTCCTGTGGAAGCGGTACCTATTGATCTACTCTCATTTGCATGTTTTCAAACAGCTAGGTTGGCAGAAGCTTGGGCTAACAGTGGGAGCTCATCCCACTCCCCAGATTCGAACTGCCGACATCTTGGTCAGCAGGTTCAGCAGCTCAGCAGTTTAACCCACTGCGCTACCGGGGGCTCCAGGTAGGTATCAGGTATATTTACATCTTTTGCCAGCTCACAACGTACAGTGATGGCTTTTCAGTTTTTCTTAACCTGAAAGACCTTGTGCTGCTCCTTGGAGGAGAACAAAGAAACCAATGCAATATACCATCTTTCGAAACATCAAGGGTTTTGGACCTGGATCAGCTATGCAAATTGGTCACCGGGTGACCTTGGGCAAATCACACACCCTTTGACTTGGAGGGCCCTATGATAGCTGCAGTCAACCTAAAGGCACCTAACAGGTATCAGATTTGGGTAAGAATTATGAGCACCCCAGGCCCCAGACAGACGCTTTGGTGGAAAGGAAATGGTCATACAGCCCGGGAAACTCACAGCAACCCAGTGATTCCGGCCATGGAAGCCTTTGACAACACACTACGAGGAAATTGGTTGTGCGGCGATGGCGAGAAGTGTGCCAGAGCTCCCTATTTTCTACAGGGGGGTCCTTTCACTCCCTGCTCAAAATGGCCTTCCTGGGAAACCTGGATGCCTTCCAATCAAGTGACATGATTTGGAGATCTGGAGAGAGACCATCCCCAAGGAACCCACCGCACAAGGTGTTATGGGTTGAAACAAAATCCAGGAAGGGCATCCAGAAGGCTGGAAAAGGCTCCTAGCTCAGTGCAAAGGGGTGCTGAAGGGGCAATCATTCGATATTTTTACCTAAAGGCAAAATTCCGACCCTGTTGGGAGAGAGGCCAGCGAAACACAAGGAAAGAGAGGAAGAAAACAGAGCCACTTGTAGAATTCACAAAGGGTACGACGGAAAGGGGAGGTCAGTTGCTAGGAACCCGTGTGACAGATTTCCTTGAAAACAGACCCTTCCGAGACCCCTCTGCTCTCTAGACGTTTGCTGCATTCTCCACCCCCTTTCGTCCTCTTCCAGCAGCCACATTGGTGCCTTTCGCCCCAAACACAAACCCTTCACAGCTCCCTCGCCTTGGTAGGATTCAAATGGCGAGAGGGGAAAGGAACAAAACACATAGAGACACGCACCAGACCTGCTTTGCAAAGCTCCTCGGAGATAACACCGCACTCCAAGAATGCAACGGCAAGGGGAGGAAGAGAAAATGCCGGCTTCCTGAGCATAATAGCAAGCTAAACCATTTCCATAGGGTGCAGTGTCAACAGGCTGCCTCCCCCCTCCACGAACACACGTAAACACACAACCACACGCTTTCTCCTAGCGCTATATGACTCGCAATGATTTTGAACCCTTTGAGTGTTTTTCCCAAGGCTGTGAGCACATACATTCGGCTTGCTGTATGTGGAAGGGTCTATTCAGACGCACAAGCAGCTGATGTCATTTCAGCAACTGGGGTGGAAAGTATATATTCTCCCACTCCACCAGCGTTAGATAAGAGAGGCTCTTGGTCTACGGCAAATTCCTACCCCAGGGCCGTTTGTGTACGTTTTTAAAAGGGACAGACCTGTGGAATAAAGCCCACCGCTATATAAAAAGGAAAGGAAATAACCCCCAGACTAAAGGAACGGAGAGAGCGAAAAGGAAGAGCCGCTGATTCAACCGCAGTGAACATTTCCAGATGAAGCATCGACGTTTGAGCCGAGAGAGAGATGCACAAATGTGCATGCAAAGCACTAACAACATACCGTTTCAAGGAAGGGAGGGATGTGATCGGAAGACCCCAGGGTGCTGCAGTATTTATCCACCTTTCCATAGTCAGCACCAGGCAAAATAATAACAATCTCAAAGCTCATTGAGTACCAACAGGGAATGGCAGCTCTCCTGGGCAACAGGAAAACAAGGACCTCTTGCTATCGGGGTATTTGTTTTTCAATATCACTTTTGCCTTGGAAGAAAATCACAAGCTATACATGAAGCCATAGACATGAAAGAGAGGAGATGTACGTAGGCAAATGAATGTAAGCCTACTGAAGAAAAGAGAGAGATGCCTGTCCTCTTACCTGGTTCTGCTTCTCTGCTGTGGTTCTGGAGAGGAGGCGGAGAAAGCGAGGCGGCGATGATGTTACAAGGGGGATAAGCAAGGACGACCACCCCAATCGGCATCCTTACAGCAACGGGCACCCAAGAAGAACTAAATAAAGGCCTCCCCACATCCCTACGAGAGGTGGCACTGCTCTAATATGAGCCAGGAATTGTCTTTTCCTCAGGCATCCACACTTCCAGGGGTTCAATTCCTCTTGCAACCCAACATCGTGCCTTATTTTGCTCAGCCAATTCTGCCATCTCTTGAACACCTAAAGCTATTTTTGCCTGTTCACGGGATATCTCCTCCTGTCTTGGCAATGCATCTATGTGAGCTCTTGATCCAACACAAATCAACACATTAAAACATGTTATTAATGGGATATTGCTTCCACCAAAACAATATCCTTCCTGACTCCAAGCCAGTGTTTCTCAACCTCCTCAATGCTGTGACCCCTTAATACAGTTCCTCATGTTGTGGTGACCCCCAACCATAAAATAATGTGCCCTTAGGATCACATCCAGCTCTAGGATCCTTTCGGATTGGAGTGGATGGCCCTTGGGGCCTCTACCAACTCTAGAATTCTATTTATCTATCTAATGGGTTGGAGTTGATGACTCTTGGGGTCTCTTCCAACACTAGGATTCTATCAAACATCTATCTGTCTGTCTATTAATCTTACCTATCTATCTATCTTCCAACTCTGGGATTCTATCTAGCATCCATCTATCTATGTATCTTCCAACTCTAGGATTCTATCTAGCATCCATCCATCCATTTATCTATCAAACATCTATCTCTCCATGCATCTTATGGGTTGGACTTGATGGCTCTTGGGTCTCTTCCAACTCCATGGTTCTATCTAGCATCCATACATCCATCTATCTATCTTCCAACTCTAGGATTCTATCAAGCATCTATTTATCTTATAGGTTGGACTTGATGGCTCTTGGGATCTCTTCCAAGTCCAGGATTCTATCAAGCATCGCTCTATCTATCTATCTATCTATCTATCCATCTTATCTATCTATCTTCCAACTCAAGGATTGTATCAAACATCTATCTCTCTATGCATCTTATGGATTGGACTTGATGGCTCTTGGGGTCTCTTCCAACTCTAGGATTCTATCAAGCATCTATCTATCTCTCCATCTTCCAACTAGGATTCTATCTAGCATCCATTCATCCATCTGTCTTCCAACTCTAGGGTTCTATCTAGCATCCATCTATCTATCTTCCAACTCTAGGATTCTATCAAGCATCTATTTATCTTATGGGTTGGACCTGATGTCTCTTGGGGTCTCTTCCAAGTCCAGGATTCTATCAAGCATTGCTCTATCTATCTATCCATCTTATCTATCTATCTTCCAACTCTAGGATTCTATCTCATATCCATCCATCTATCCATCTATGTATCATCAAACTCTAGGATTTTATTTAGCATCCATCCATCTATGCATATTCCAACTCTAGGATAGTATCTAGCATCCATCCATTCATTTATCTATCTACCAACCTTAGGATTCTATCTAGCATCCATCCATCCATTCATCTATCTTCCAACTCTAGGATTCTATCTAGCCTCTATCTGTCTATCTGTCTACCTGTCTACCTGTCTACCTATCTATCTATCTATCTATCTATCTTCCAACCCTAGAATTCTATCAAGCATCTATCTATCTATCTATCTATCTATCTATCTATCTTAGGGGTTAGACAGATCTAACCCCTTGGGTTATCTTTCAACTCTAGGATTCTAGTGTTACTCCAAACCCTTCCTAGGAGTCCTTGAAATCCCAATCTCATTCATACCCCAATTGTTGGCACTTCAAGTTCCCTGTCGACCTATGGTGACACCATAGATTTCATGGGCACTTCTTAGGCAAGACAGACTTCGGGTGCATCCACACCCTACCATGAAAGCAGTTTGACACCGCCTGAACTGTTAGGCCACCCTACCTCCCAAAAACAAGGCAAATGTATGTGCCAAAAGCAATATTACATTTGGTAGAGCCTAAGGGAGGATCAACACTGTAGAAATCATGCAGTTTGGAACCACTTGAACTGCCATAGCTCAATTGCTTTGGAATCATGGGAGTTGTAGTTTGACAAGGCCTTCCCTGGCAGAGAGGGCTGGGAACTCACTAAACTACAGCTAACAGGATTCTATATCATATACAGAAACCATAATCCGAGGCCATTCCAAATGACAACAGTGAAATATTATTATTATTATTATTAGGAATGCAATGTGGCTTATAAGATTTTAAACAAAACAATGCAATTTAAATTATTATCATTACATATATTTTATTAGCAGTATTATTTAATAATTATTGCATTACAGTATTCACATTTTATTATTATGTAATAATTATTTAGTTATCATTATGATTTAAGCCCCCATTTGATTGAGACGCAGTCAAGAATATTTGAAACAGAACAATGCAAACATTTTAAATTATTATTATTAGTATTATTATTTTATTAATAGTAGTATTATTTAATAATTGTTTTATTATTACTATTTATATTTTATTATTAAATAGTTATGTATCATTATTATTTATATTTTTATTATTATTTTATTTATATTGTTTAATATATTGTTTAACATTATTTATATTTTATTATTATTACATTTTATTATATTGATATATTTATATTTTTATTATTACATTTTTATTTTATTAGTAGTAGCATTTAATAATTGTTTATTATTACTATTTATTTTTATTATTATTAAATAATTATGTATCATTATTATTTATATTTTATTATTATTTAATTATAATATTTAATTATAATATTTTATTATATCAATATATTTATATTTATATTATTCTATTTTTCTTTAATTAGTAGTAGTATTTAATAATGGTTTTATTATTACTATTTATATTTATTATTATTAAATAATTATGTATCATTATTATTTATATTTTATTATTATTTAATTACTATTACTTTATTTATATATTTATATTATTTAATAATTATTTAATGACCATTATGATTTTATGATTTTCTTAGTAGCAGTATTATTTAATAATCATCTTATTAATTATTACAAAATAATGATTTATCATTAACATTATTTATATTTTCTGATTACTATATTTTTATTATATTGATATATTTACATTTTATTATTATATTTTATTATATTGATATATTTACATTTTATTATTATATTTTTATTATATGGATATGTTATTATTTAATAATTATTTAATTACCCTTATTACTTTTATTATTTAATTACTATGTAATAATTACTATTATTTTTTATTATTTTACTATTATTATTATTATTATTATTTAAAAAGCAATGTCCTCTACCCTCTCCCATCACATTACATATTAACATAGCAATTCAACGCACAAAGCATCCGCACTGCAGAGTTATCGCGCGATTATCCCGCTTCAGCTGCCATGCCTCCCTTGCAGAGGGAGGGAGGGGGGGCTTGGAGGACTCCATGCGGCCCCTCCCCTCGCAGGAGCCTGTGAGGCGTTGCTATGACAGCTGAAGCAGGACTATCGCGCGGTAAGTCTCCAGTGCGGATGGCCCTCCCTTCAGGAGGGCACAAGGCACACCGTGGGGGTCCCCCGCGGCCCCGAAGCCCCCCCAGAAAAGGTGCTCACCGCCAGGCCGGGCCACTCGCCGTCCCCGCGATGCTTCTGCCTCCGCCTGGACCTGGGCTCGGGCCGCCCCCTCTCCGCCATCCGGTGCCCTCATTGGCCCCCGCTCCCAAATGCCGCCCTACCATTGGCCGAGCCCGCTGCCACTCTCTTTCTCTCGCTCCGTCTCTCTCGCTTTCCGAAGCGAGTGAGGCCGAGCGCCACCTTCAGGGCAAGGTGGGGTATTGCAAGGGAAAAGGTGGGTGAATTACATTCATTTTTGGCCATAAGGATATGAATAACAACCAAAACAACAACAACAACTTTATTTATATCCCCCCCATCTCCCTGAAGAGACTAATAAAAATATAATTATAATAATAATAAAATATAAATAATGTTAATGATAAATAATTATTTTGTAATAAATAATAATTATTAAATAATTACATAATAATTATAATTATGATAATGACAAATTACATTAATATAAATAAATATTAAAATAGTCATAATGATAATAATGATGATAGTAACCATAATAATGATAACCAAAGTGCTCTTACAGCAGTCACCAGCCATCCCCTCCCCAATGCCAGAGATACAGCTTAATGGTGTAGCATTAGAAAAAGTTGACCATTTCCACTCCCTTGGCAGCCACCTCTCCACCAAAGTCAACATCGACACCGGAATACAACACCGCCTGAGCTCTGTGAGTGCAGCATTTTTCCCAATAAAGCAGTGAGTGTTTGAGGACCGGGATATCCGTTGGGAGACCAAAGTGCTTGTCTATAAAGCTATTGTCCTCCCCACCCTGCTTTATGCCTGCGAAACATGGTCTCTCTACAGACGTCACATGGAACTCCTAGAACGATTCCATCAGCCCTGCCTCTTGAAAATCCTGCAAATCTCTTGGGAAGACAGGCGGACAAACGTCAGTGTGCTGGAAGAAGCAAAGACCACCAGCATTGAAGCGATGGTCCTCCGCCATCAATTCCGCTGGGCCGGCCACGTTGTCCGGATGCCTGACTACCGTCTCCCAAAGCAGTTGCTCTACTCTGAACTGAAAACAGAAAATGGTACGTTGGTGGACAGGAAAAGAGATTTAAAGATGGCCTCAAAGCCAACCTTAAAATCTCTGGCATAGACACTGAGAACTGGGAAGCCCTGGCCCTTGAGCGCTCCAGCTGGAGGTCAGTTGTGACCAGCAGTGCTGCAGAATTCGAGGAGGCACGAGTGGAGGGCGAAAGAGAGAAACGTGCCAGGAGGAAGGCACGTCAAGCCAACCCCGACCAGGATTGCCTTCCACCTGGAAACCAATGCCTTCACTGTTGGAGAAGATGCGGGTCAAGAATAGGGCTCCACAGCCACCTACGAATCCACAAGGAAACTCATCATGGAAGACCATCTTACTCGTCCAACGAGGGATCGCCTAAGTAAGTAAGTAATGCACAAAATTCTTAAAAATATGATCTTTGTGCTATGTGTGTGTGTATATATATATAATGTAATTATAATATATTATAATATTATATGTTATATATATATATAGCCTTTATATATAATATAATATATATTATTACAATATATATATATATATATATATAATATTAATATTACACACACACACACATATATCACATTAATATTATATATTTTTTATATATTATAATATAATATTATATATATATATAACCTTTGGGATAATCGTTTGAGATGCGCATGAAACATTAATTAATTTAGCCTTTAGAGTTTTAAAAAAACATTGTCATAGTTTTAACTAATTTTAATACTCTATATTTAACTCTATCTTAACCTTTATATGTATTTAGCTTTAAATTGTACATTTTCGTTTCTTTTTTAAATTTCTTTTATTATTTTAACACTATTGTCTCTTTGAGTCCCACCAAACTACAACTCCCAGGATTCCTTAGCCTGGAGCCTTAAAGCGGCATCAAACCGCATCAATTCCACAGCCTGTACAGAGAAGAAGCCTATCTGGTGACATGGATTAAACCATTTCGAGAAAAGGGGGGAGGCTGTCAAACTTGCCCGTTCTCCCCCGCCTTGCCCTCTGATTGGTTGATCCGCCGCGCTGGTTTCCTGTCTCTTCCCGGCTTCCGTCCTTTCCTTTCCTCGCCGGCGGCTGCAGCTCCTCAGCGTTGCGATGGTGAGTCGAGAAGGGGGGGGGGGTCTTAATCCGGTGCCATCTACTCCGCTTTAACGGGTTTAGGGTGTTGAGTGCAGACGGGATGAATAGAGCAGAGGCCGGAGAAGCGAGGCAAACAGAATGGGCCGCGGCGGAGGCGGGAATGGTGACAGTCGGGGAGGCCAAACTTAGTAGGCCGCAGAAGCCTATGTAGGAGTGGAGAGCCTCGCTAGTTGCATTGCTGCCTTACCTAGATTTTGCCCAGATTTTTTTAAAGGGACAGTGTCCCGGTCCAGCTTACCTGTCCGAATGCATCTCCCCCAATGAGCCAGCTAGAGCACTTAAGTAAGGCCTGGTTATTGAAGAAGGCACTCAGTGAATGACAGAAGCATGCAAATATGGAAGTAGTTAAAGAGATCCTCGAGATTGTGCAAGGCCTAGATCTCTCTCTATATATGCTCTGTGCATAATGAGTACCTTAAAAACAAAAGAACCAATGAACGAAATCACACCAAATTTGGCAACAAAACGTCTCACAACATAAGGAGTGACCATCACTCAAAAATTATGATTTTGTCATTTGGGAGTTGTAGTTGCTGGGATTTATAGTTCACCTACAGTCAGAGAGCATTCTGAACTCCATCAACAATGGAATTGAACCAAATTCAGCACACAGAACTCCCATGACCAACAGAAAATATTGGAAGGGTTTGGTGGGCATTGACCTTGAGTTTGGGAGTTGTAGTTCACCTACAGCAAGAGACCACTGTGGACTCAAACAATGATGGATCTGGACCAAACTTGGTACAAATATTCCATATGCCCAAATATGAACGCAGATGGAGTTTGGGGGAAATAGACCTTGACATTTGGGAGTTGTAGTTACTGGGATTTATAGTTCACTTACAATAAAAGAGCATTCTGAACCCCACGAATGACAGAATTGGGGAAAGCTTCCCACACAGAACCCCCATGACCAACAGAAAATACTTAAGGCAATCCAATCCAGCTCCCTTCACCAGGGGAAGAAAACGTAATCAAAGCCCTCCTGACAAAGAGCCATCCAGCCATAGATATAGATAGATAGTATGATAGATAGATAGATATGATTCACACACAGAGAGATATAGTTTCATAGATTTGAAAGGGACCTCTAAAGAAGGACGATGATATGTTGCATGTTCCAGAGTAAGCAAACGAAACAATCTCCACATCAACACTGACAAAGAAACAGCAAGAAATACTGTTTACCCACAAGCATTAAGAAATTACATATATTAGAAACCAGCATTTTCTCATTACTTTATTTTCCTGATCATAGGTGATTCATAGGGAGAGATGTATTCATACAGGTAAACTGGGCTGGAACCGTTTTATAATTTTAATGGTTTTGATCTATTGCCATTGTTGTTGTTTTGATATGTGTTGTTTTGTACGTGTAAGGCATTTAATTTGGCTTTTTATTATATTTGAATTGAGATGGCCCCCTGGTAGTGCAGCGGGTTAAACAGCTGAGCTGCTGAACTTGCTGACCGAAAGGTCGGCAGTTTGAATCCGGGGAGCGGGGTGAGCTCCCGCAGTTAGGCCCAGCTGTCATTAAACATCGAGAAAACCAAAGTCCTCTTCCCACAGTCACTGACCAATCCCTCTCCAATGCCAGAAATACAGCTTAATGGTGTAACATTAGAAAATGTTGACCATTTCCACTACCTTGGCAGCCACGTCTCCACAAAAGTAAACATTGACACTGAAATACAACACCACGAGCTCTATGAGTGCAGCATTTTTCCGAATGAAGCAGAGAGTGTTTGAGGATCGGGACATCCGTAGGGATACCAAGGTGCTTGTTTATAAAGCTATTGTCCTCCCAACCCTGCTTACACCTGCTAAACGTGGACTGTCTACAGACATCACATGCAACTCCTGGAACAATTCTATCAGAGGTGCCTCTGGAAAATCCTGCAAATCTCTTGGGAAGACAAATGTCAGCATGCTGGAAGAAGCAAAGACCACCAGCATTGAAGCGATGGTCCTCCGCCATCAACTCTGTTGGACCAGCCACGTTGTCCGGATGTCCGACCACCGTCTCCCAAAGCAGTTGCTCTACTCCGAGCTGAAGAACAGAAAACAGAATGTCGGTGGGCAGGAAAGGAGATTTAAAGATGGCCACAAAGCCAACCTTAAAAACTCTGGCATAGACACAGAGTCCTGGCCCTTGAGCGCTCCAGTTGGAGGTCAGCTGTGACCAGCAGTGCTGCAGAATTTAAAGAGGCACGAATGGAGGGTGAAAGAGAGAAACGTGGTAAGAGGAAGATGTGTCAAACCAACCCCGACCAGGACCACCTTCCACCTGGAAACTGATGCCCTCACTGTGGGAGAAGATGCAGATCAAGAATAGGGCTCCACAGTCACCTATGGACCCACCGCCAGGACACTACACTTGGAGGACCATCATCCTCAGACTACGAGGGATCCCCTAAGTAAGGCCCAGCTTCTGCCAACCTAGCAGTTCAAAAACATGCAAATGTGAGGAGTAGTAGTAGTAATAGTAGTAGTAGTAGTAGTAGTAATAATCTTTATTTATACCGCGCCATCATCTCCCCAGGGGGACTCGGGGCAGCTTACATGAGGTCAGGCCCAACAATACAACAATGCAAATAAACAACATACGACAGTAAAATTAAAAATAAAATACAAAAAACAATCTAAATAAACATCAGCAATATAAAATCACAATAATTTAAACACAAGAAAATAAATCGCAGTGGGCAGGGCCAACAACAAGGATTAAAAGTTTAAAAACACTGGATGAGAAGGCAATGTATTATATCTGGACAGGGGATCAGAGGGACGAAGTAGGATTTAATTGCACTAATAGGTAGAAAATAAAGTGCTTCCGAGTACAATTATCACTAGGTACCACTTTTGTGGGAAGGTAACCGTGCTCCAGGCAGTCATGCCAGGCACATGACCTTGGAGGTGTCTATGGACAATGCCAGCTTAGAAACTGAGGTGAGCACCGCCCCTAAGAGTTGGACACGACTGGACTTAATGTCAGGGAAACCTTTATCTTTACTTTTTATGTTGAGAACCGTTTTGAGTCCCCCTAGGGGTGTAAAAAGTAGTATATAAGTGCAATAATAAAATCTATATTTTAAAAATGTAATGTTCGTTTGTGGGATTAACAGAACTCAAAAACCACTGGACGAATTGACACCAAATTTGGACACTACACCCCTAACAGACCAACGAGTGACGATCATACATAAAAACACTGAAAAACACAGCGGAAGGGACTTAAAAAGCCCAAAAACAAAACAAAAAAATTACAATGCATGTGCAAAACCATACACACACAAACGCATGTATATATATACATACATAAAACACAGCAACGTGTGGCAGGGAAGGCTAGTAAATAAATAAAATAAGAGACCATATGGACCATCTAGTCCAGCCCCCTTCTGCTATGCAAGAAAACCGCAATCAAAGCACCCCCGACAGATAGGCTTCCAACCTCTGTTTAAAAGCCTCCAAAGAAGGAGCTTCCACTGGACTCTGAGGCAGAGAGTTCCACTGTTGAACCACTCTCACAGTCAGGTAGTTCTTCCTAATGTTCTGGTAGACTCTCCTTTTTTTGTCATTTGAACCCATTGCTCCAAGTCGCTCATTTTATAGAAGATTTAATTACAGCAATTGTTTTTGGGTCCCACATTTTGCATTTGAATGGCATCAATTTTTCTTCTTGTTTCCTTTCCAGGCCAAAATCAAAGCCCGTGATTTGCGAGGGAAAAAGAAGGAAGAGCTGCTGAAGCAGCTGGAGGATCTGAAGGTGGAGCTGTCTCAGCTGCGGGTTGCCAAGGTGACTGGTGGAGCAGCTTCCAAACTCTCCAAAATGTGAGTTTTTTCATTGGACCTCTGCTGTAGGGAAGGCTCATGTTTAGCATCACAAAAGGCAATGAGTTGCATTAGGCAAAGGCATTTAGAATTCTTGATTTTTATTTATATCTAAGTAATATAGATATAAATTACTTAGATATATATCTAATTGTCAGTATTTAGGCAATGGTGGTACCAGATTGGCATGTGCCTTTGCTTGTTTTCCAGAATGTTTGGTTGATCACTCTTGGAGCTGGTGCTTGGCTAAACAGATCTTTACATGCAAAGTATTTCTAATCTTTAGTTCATCCTCCAACATAGATTCTTTGGCAACCTCTGCAGTTAGCTACCAAAGCACAACAGCTTCTAAAAACATCACTAGTTAGTGGAAAGGAGCCTGCTAAGTTACTTGTTGACTAAAGCAGACACATCATAAAACAATTGAAAAAACTGTTACTTAATTTGTTTCTGAAATCCAGCTCTTATCATAATTATGTGTTGGCCTGATAAGATTTATGAGTTGTCGAAGGCTTTCATGGCTGGAATCACTGGGTTGCTGTAAGTTTTCTGGGCTGTCTGACCATGTTCCAGAAGCATTCTATCCTGACATTTCACCCACATCTGTGGCAGGCAACCTCAGAGGTTGTGAGGTGTTGGAAACTAGGCAAGTGAGGTTTATATTCTGTGAAATGTTCAGGGTGGAAGAAAGAACTCTTGTCTGCCTGAGGCAAGTGTGAATGTTGCAACTAATAATAATACAATATAATAATTTTATATTTCATATTACATGTAATATTACTAATAACATTACATTGTCTTTATTATTACGTTGTCCATAGACACATCCACATGACCTTGGAGGTGTCTGTGGAGAACGCCAGCTCTTCGGCTTAGAAACGGAGATGAGCACCAACCCCCAGAATAGGACACAACTGGATTTAATGTCAGGGGAAAACCTTTACCTATAGTGGTATAGTACAATATAGTAATATATAATACTAATATTGTGCTACACTAATAATATAATATATTGTATGTACATATAACTTGTAACCCACTCTGAATCCTTTTTGAGGTAAAGAGGCGTCATATACCTTATATACTCAATAGGGCTGGGCAACCACGGAAAAATTTGTTTCTAAAATCGATTCGTTTTTTGGGAGGTTTTGCGTTTCGATTTTTAAAAGAATTCCGAAATTTTTCTTTTAAAAAGTTGGATATTTACGAAATTTCGTAAATTACAAAACAATACGAAACAATAACGAAACAATAACGAATTGATTCGTTAATTTTATTTATTTATTTATTTATGCGCTTGTATACCGCTAATATCTCAGCCTAAGTCGGCGACTCATTGCGGTTTACAACAACTAAAAAGTTAAAAACAATTAAAAAACAGTATTCAATTTAAAACATGAAACACATATACAATACAAATTATTGGGCCACCAATAATAATCCCATGCATCTCGTAACTAAAATCACAATCCAAAATTCGTCGTCCATGATTACCAGTCCTTTAGTCATCAAAATTCGTTGCAACGGATTAACCGAATGCTTGTTTAAACATCCATGTCTTCAGTCTCTTCCGAAACACCATCAGCGAGGAGGCTGATCGTACCTCTATAGGGAGGGTGTTCCAAAGCCGAGGGGCCACCACATAGAAGGCCCTGTCTCTCGTTCCCGCCAGCCGCACTTGTGAAGCCGGCGGGATAGAGAGCAGGGACTCTCCAGAAGATCTTAGGGTCCTGGTGGGCTGATAGGCTGAGATACGTTCGGATAGGTTAATGGCGGACGCGACCGCGCAATACGCTAAAAAACCTCCAAATGGGACAGGGGGAACTTCTGAAGCTTCCCTCTCCCTCTGTTGTTGACTGTTGGTGTGATATTTATAATTTTTTTTCACTGATTAAACAAACAACAACTATAAAACTTGCCCCAGACATGCGGAAATAATAACGAAACGATTTCAAAACGATAACGAAACGAATACAACCCGAATTCGAATCAATTACGAAACGAATTTAAAAATTCGTTTCGTTTTTTATTTGCTCCTGAATGGTTCGTTATCGCTTCGTTATAAAAAAACCCGAATTTTTAATAAATTACGAAACGAAACCGCCCAGCCCTAATACTCAAGTATAAGCTGACCCGAATATAAACCGAGGCACCTGATTTTACCACAAAAAACTGGGAAAACGTATTGACTTGAGTATAAACCGAGGATGGGAAATGCAGCAGCTATGGGTCAGTTTCAAAATAAAAATAGGTACCAATAAAATTACATTAATTAAAGCATCAGTAAGTTGACTGTTTATTAATATTTACATAAAACTGTAAGATAAGACTTTCCAAATCTGACTAAACCATTATTCTAACCTTCTTCAAGGTACATGTGTTTACGTATCCTTACAATAATACTTAGAGTAAAATAATAAATATAAAAATAATAAAGCTAACCTATAAATGTAATAATGTAATGTAATAATAATAATAATAATAATAATAATAATAGAGTAAAGTAATAAATACCCTTGGCTTGAGTATAAGCGGAGGAGAGCTTTCTCAGCCTTAAAAAGGGGCTGAAAAACAAGGCTTATACTCGAGTATATACAGTAAATGTCATTCATAAATAAATAAATAAATAGATCAGCTTGATTAGTATTGAATAGCCTGGAAGCTTCAAAGCCTGGCTGTTTTCTGCCTAGGGGATTTTTCCTGCCTGGCCAATTGCAACAGTCACACTTGCCTCAGGCAGCCGAGAGTTCCTTCTTCCACCCTGAACATTTCACAGATATATAAATCCCACTTGCGTAGTTTCCAACACCTCATAACCTCTGAGGATGCCTGCCATAGATGTGGGTGGAACGACAGGAGATTATGCTTCTGGAACATGACCATACAGCCCGGAAAACGCGCAGCAGCCCAGATTTATGAGTGTTAGAATCTACCTTCCATCAAGCTATTTTTTAGTTGTTGTGAAACAGACATATTTTTTCTCAGCGGGCAATTCTGTGTGCCATGGTCCTTCAGTTGCATTTGCTTAATCAGGTTTTTGTTTTTTTTGGATGTCAGTAATGAATATAAATGTATTGGCAACTGCTCAGGTGCCCAGTTCAAGTTCTTGGGATTGATCTGCCTCTCACTTTTGTCATTTCAAGCCGGGTGGTTCGCAAATCTATCGCCAGGGTGCTGACTGTCATTAACCAAACCCAGAAGGAAAACCTCCGGAAATTCTACAAAGTGAGTCTGGAGTCTGATTTCCACTTGTTCTTTACTAGAAGAGTGTTGCCAGAACAGTTTATCATCAATGGATATGTGGGAGGTTTTCGTAATATAGATACTATTGTGGGGAAATCAAATCGCTATGTCAACAGGAAAGCATTGGTTTGTCATGTCAAGCCCCTTGAAAGCTTCAAGAACCTTAAATTGACACAATAGGGGTGTGTGAAAGACCTCTTTCATATCATTTGGCAAGGCTTTCACCCAGCACTGCTCAGAATCCAGTGGACACAGTGCGAATTGGTTCTTGCTAAAGTATTTTCCTGCTGGATGACTTTGGCTGGCCCATTTGGTCCATGCGGTTATCTAGGAGGTACAGAACCCTCTGAGGCTAATAATATAGTTCTATGCGATAACTAGCCTCTTTTAAAGCTTCAGGGCTTATGGCTGAAGATATGACTCTGTTGGAAATTGTTACCATATATGCTCGAAGATAAGCTGAGCTTTTCCTTTTTTAAGGCTGAAAAAGTCCCCCTCGGCTCATACTTGAGTCAAAGTTATTTATTATTTTATTCTGTTATTATTATTATTACATTTATTTATTATTTTACTCTATTTTATTAGTAGTACATTTGTTATTTTACTCTATTTTTATTATTACATTTATTATTTTCCTCTATTTTTATTAGTATTACATTTATTATTTCACTCTATTATTACTGTTGTTACATTTCCAGTATTTTACTCTCTTATTTTTATTTCATTTATTATTTTTTCTATTTATTTTTGTTATTATTACATTTATTATTTTACTCAACTATTATTTTATTACATTTATAATTTTACTTTATTGTTGTTATTACATTTATTATTTTACTCTATTTTATTAGTAGTAGTACATTTGTTATTTTACTCTATTTATTATTACATTTATTATTTCGCTCTATTATTACTGTTATTGTTACATTTCCAGTATTTTACTCTATTATTTTTATTACATTTATTATTTTTTCTATTTACTTTTTTTATTATTTTGCTCTATTATTATTTTATTACATTTATTGTTTTACTCAACTATTATTTTATTACATTTATAATTTTACTTTATTGTTATTGCATTTATTATTTTACTATATTATTACATTTCCATTATTTTACTCTTATAATTTTTATTATCTTTATTTTACTCTATTATTATTGGAAGGATACGTAAGCACATTCACATTGAAGAAGGTTAGAGTAAGGGTTTAATCAGAGTTGGGCAGTCTTATCTCAAATTACAGTTTTATGTAGTTATTCAAAAACATTTCACTTATTGATGCCTCAATTAATGTAATTTTATTAGTATGTATTTTTATTTTGAAATATACCCTTAGCTGCTGCATTTCCCACCCTTAACTTATGCTGGAATCAATATGTTTTCCCAGTGTTTTGTGGCAAAATTAGGTGCCTCGACTTATATTCAGGTCGGCTTATAGTCAAGTATATACGGTAATCAGAAACATGAATTCACTGATGATTTAAATCAGTGGTGGAAGGACAATCCATTTTTCTTCTACCATTTCCATTTGGTTTTCATGCTGGCCACAGAGTAATGGAATGACAGGCTTGTGTAATGTATAATGTTTTTGTTTGTATATTTTCCTGATCCTTAATCTTGTCTTCAGTACCTGTCTCTGCTGAACCACTAGGATCTTTCCAAGCAATGGCTTTTTTGCATTTAGGATCCTCCATAAATTCTTGCTTATTTTCTGGCTTCAAGCTCTCCCCTCTCTTCCAGAGGTTCTTCCTATGTCTTATATTGATCTGTCTCTTCTCTAAACAGGGCAAAAAGTACAAGCCGCTGGACTTGAGGCCTAAGAAGACTCGTGCCATGCGGCGCAGGCTAACCAAGCACGAACAGGGTCTGAAGACCAAAAAACAGCAGCGGAAAGAGCGCCTGTACCCCCCTCGGAAGTACGCTGTTAAGGCATGAGCCTCACATCTTCAGCTGTTCAGAACCGATTTTTTTTCCATTAAAGGTGTTTGTTTATGGACTCTTAGTGGTGGTTGTGTCTGTTTGGTGGAACCGTGCCTTGCATGTCTAGCTAGGTGTGGGAGACACTTACGCTTATATATCCTGGCAGAGGCAGGGGATCTTTGCATTTTATGTCATAAGCAACATGTAGATGGGTTTGCACCTCACAATCATAAACGACAGCACATTTGGAAACTAGGGGAAACTAGGGAGAAAAAGAACTCATTGCCTCCTTTCTTTCTCAATTGGAGCAGTCATATTTTTTTTACACTATTATGATAAGAGCCAGCATGGTTCAGCTTGTTTGTGTGTTGGAATACAATGATTCAATAAGAATGATAAATAACATTTTATTTGTATTCCACCCTATCTCAACGAGGGGACTCGGAGAGATTCCAGCAAATATACCAGGCATGGGCAAACTTTTCAACTTGTGGGCCACAAGCTAGCACTCCCTGCTCAGAGGCCTGGCTGCCCGGTGATGGGAGGAAGAAAGGACAGGAAAGAGAGGAAGGGAAAGAGGGAAGGAGAAAGATAGAAGGAAAGACAAAAGGAAAGGGTGGAAGGGAAGGAGGAAAGCAAAGGAAGGAAGAACAAGGGAAGGAGAAAGGATGAAAGGGTGGAAAGGAAGAATGAAAGGAGAAAGGGAGGGGAGGGATGGAAGGAGAAAGGAAGGGAAAGAGGGAAGGAAGAAAGGCAAAAAGGAAGGAAGGATGAAAGGGCTGGAAAGGAAGGGAGGGAAGGGGGAAGGAAAAAGGGAAGGAAGGACAAAAGGAGTAAGAGAAGGAAGGATGAAAGTGGAAGGGAAGGAAGAACAAAGGATGAAAGGGTGGAAAGGAAGAATGAAAGGAGAAAGGGAAGGAAGAAAGGCAAAAAGGAAGGAAGGATGAAATGGCTGGGAAGGGGAAGGAAAAGGGAAGGAAGGAGAGGGAGGAAAGAAAGAAGGATGAAGGAGAGGGAGGAAAGAAGGAAGGATGAAAGAGTGGAAAGGAAGAATGAAAGGAGAAAGGGAGAGAAAGAAGGAGGGAAGAAAGGCAAAAAGAAAGGAAGGATGAAAGGGCTGGGAAGGAAGGAAGGAAAAAAGGAGAAGGAAGGAAGGAAAGAAAAGGAAGGAGTCCTTCTTTCCTCCCTGGAAAGAAGGAAGGACGAAAGGGTGGAAGGGAAGGAGGAATGAAAGAGAAGCAAGGATAGGATAATGAGAGAAAAGAGCCCAAGGGGCTGCACCCAGGTCTGGGTTTGTCCACACTTGATATATACAAACACAGGCAAGCACTCGGTGCCTCAAACACAAATGCACAGACAAAGGCTTCCTGTTTCATCTCTGGCTCTGGAGGCAGTGCTCATCTCCATTTTTAAACTGAGGAGTCTGCGTTGTCCGTAGACACCTGGTCGTGTAGCCGGTATGGCTGCATGGAGAACCGTTGTACCTTTCCACGAGGCAGTACCTATTGATCTCACATTTGCATGTTTTTGAACTGATAGGTTGGCAGGAACTGGGGCTAACAGCAGGAGCTCACCCCGACTCATGGATTCAAACTGCCAGCCTTCAAATCAGCAAGTTCAGCAGCTCAACAGTTTAATCTGTTGCGCCACCATGGCACACTAGGCTGTGAAAACTCATGGAAGTGAACAAGTCACACATTCTCAGCCTCAGAGGAAGGAAAGAGCAACACCATGAACAAGTCTGGCTGAGAAAACCCTGTGATGGGTGTGTTTTAGGTCTCCATAAATCTGAATTGACTTGAAGGCACGCATTGACAACATACTCTTTGGCAGAGAAGGCTAAAGAGTGTGTCAAACTACAACTCCCAGGATTCTATAGCGTAGAGCTGATGTAGTTTGGCACCACTTGAACTGCCATGGAATACTATGGAATCTTTGGAGCTGTCGTTTGGTGAAGTGCCAGCCCTCTTCGGCAGAGAAGGCTAAAGAGTGTGTCAAACTACAACTCCCAGGATTCTATAGCATTGAGCCATGGAGGTTCAAGTGGTACCAAACTGCATTAATTCTACAGTATGGATGGATTCTTAGTGAGAACATCTTAATCGAATATGTGAATAATCAAACTCGCAAATGTGGAGAGCCAACTATAACCTTTCTGGTCTTGCTTCGGTTCAGATTTCCTCCCCGCCCTCAGAAATTCCAGGAATGCAGCAAACAGATAATCTATCCATCCGGAAGGAAGGCGGCACTGTTCTCCAGTTTCCCTGCGAATAAACATGTCTGCAGAAACTCTCTTGAATACAACTGAAATGATTATGTTAAGTTGTTCACTTCCTTGTGAGTTATGTGCCTCTTAATATCAGCAAATATGGAGGCCTGACTGTACCAAAACACCTAACTGAGTTGGGGGGGGGGGGTGTTTGTCATTTGGGAGTTGTAGTTGCTGGGATTCTGTGAGGGAAGTTTGGCCCAATTCTATCATTGGTGAGGTTCAGAATGGTCTTTGATTGTACGTGAACTATAAATCCCTGCAAGTACAACTCCCAAATGTCAAGGTCGGTTTCCCCCCAAACTCCACCAGTATTCACATTTGGGGATATTGAGTTTTTGTGTCAAGTATGTTCCAGATCTACCATTGTTTGAGTCCACAGTGCTCTCTGGATGTAGGTGAACTACAGCTCCCAAACTCAAGGTCAATGTTCACCAAACCCTTCCAGTATTTTCTGTTGGTCTAGGGAGTTCTGTGTGCCAAGTTTGGTTTTAATTCTATCAGTGGAGTTCAGAATGCTCTTTGATTGTAGGTGAACTATAAATCCCAGCAACTACAACTCCCACAGGACAAAATCAATACCCTCCCCCAATCCCACCAATATTTAAATTTGGGTGTATTGGGTCTTTGTGCCAAATTTGGCCCAGTGTATGAAAATACATCCTGCATATCTGATATTTACATTACTATTCATAACAGCAACAAAATGACAGGTATGAAGTAGCAATGGAACTAATTTTATGGTTGGGGGGTCACCATAACATGAGGAAGCGTATTAAGGGGTTGTGGCATTAGGAAGGTTGAGAACCACTGTTCTAGAGTATCGGGCCTTTGCTGGATTATACTTGCAATAGCCAAGTGGGGATGATGGGAGTGATAGTCGCAAACCACCTGGAGGGAGGCATGAAGGTCAGACCCAGCTCAACCCCTTGGCCCCAGATCAGATGTCAGCAGATGCTGGTATCAATTAGCATTCCAGGCAATTTGTGCAATGTACTTGTTAGTACATCGTTTAGTGACAGCACCTAAAGGATTGTTCTCCCCATGGCAACAGTATAGAGCAGGGGTCCTCAAACTAAGGCCCGGGGGCTGAATACGGACCTCCAAGGTCATTTACCCGGCCCTTGCTCAGGGTCAACCTAAGTCTGAAATGACTTGAAAGCACACAACAACAACAACAATCGCAATCCTATCTCATCAGCCAAAAGCAGGCCCACACTTCCCATTGAAATACTAACAAGTTTATATTTGTTAAAATTGTTCTTCATTTTAATTATTGTATTGTTTTAAGTGGGTTTTTTTGCACTACAAATAAGATATGTGCAGTGTGCATAGGAATTCATTCATTTTTTTCCCCTAATTATAATCCAGCCCCGCAACAGTTTGGGGAACTGTGACCTGGCCCTCTGTTTAAAAGGTCTGAGGGCCCCTGGTATAGAGGTTATTGTTTGGCTCATAGTGGAAACTTATCCCACTCTTGCAGTGCTTCTCAACCTTCCTAATGCCACGACCCTTAATACAGTTCCTCATATTGTGATGACCCCCAACCAGAAGTTTGACAAGTTTGGTTCAATTCCATCCTGGGTGGAGTTCAGAATGCTCTTTGATTGTAGGTGAACTATAAATCCCAGCAACTACAGCTCCCAAATGTCAAGGTCTATTTTCCCCAAACTCCACCAGTGCTCACATTTGGGCATATTGAGTATTCATGCCATGGTCATGGAAGTTCTTCTTGCCAAGTTTGGTTCAATTCAATCACTGGTGAAGTTCAGAATGCTCTTTGATTATAGGCGAACTATAAATCCCAGCAACAACACTAAAAGTGAATGCCCACCAAACCCTTCCAGTATTTTCTGTTGGTCATGGAAGTTCTTCTTGCCAAGTTTGGTTCAATTCAATCGCTGGTGAAGTTCAGAATGCTCTTTGATTGTAGGTGAACTATAAATCCCAGCAACTACAGCTCCCAAATGTCAAGGTCTGTTCTCCCCAAACTCCACCAGTGTTCACATTTGGGCATATTGAGTATTCGTGGCAAGTTTGGTCCAGATCCATCATTGTTTGAGTCCACAATGCTCTCTGGATGTAGGTGAACTACAGCTCTCAAGGTCAATGCCCACCAAACCCTTCCAGTATTTTCTGTTGGTCATGGAAGTTCTTCGTGCCAAGTTTGGTTCAATTCAATCACTGGTGAAGTTCAGAATGCTCTTTGATTGTAGGTGAACTATAGACCCCAACAACTGCAACTCCCAAATGACAAAATCAACCCCACCCCCAACGCTGCCAGTATTCAAATTTGGGCGTATGGGATATTTGTGCCAAATTTGGTCCAGTGAACAGAAATACATCCTGCATATCAGATATTTACTATTCATAGCAATAGCAAAATTACAGTTGGGAAATAGCAGTGAAAATAATGTTATGGTTGAGGGTCACCACACAATGAGGAACTGTATTAAGGGCTCGCGGCATTCGGAAGGTTGAGAACCACTGCTCTAGGGTTTTCCTCCTCTTTAATGGAACCTCCTTTCAAATATCTAAACATGGGAGAAAGGAAAGAAAGTGGAAAAAGAAGGGAAACTCAGGAAGGAAGAAAGAAAAAGAAGGGAAAGAAGGAAGAGAAAGTAAAGGGGAGAAAGGTATGAGCGAAGGAAAGAGAAGGAAGGGATGACATCAGAAGCAGCGGCCCCTCCGGCACTCAAGCGACACTAATAACAATAATCATAATCACAACCTGATCTTTCGCTGCCCTCACCTTTCTCAATCTTTGTCCGAAATGGCATAACACTAACTCGCATAATACGCAGACCTGCTATATGTTGCAATTTCTATCCTCTTTTTAAAATATGTAGTAGTGCCCCGCAGCGAAATCCACCTGCAGGCCATATGGCAGGCATGCAAATAAGAGAATACACTCACCTGTTGTTAAACTTTTTCCAAGAGATTTGCATGCCCCTGGCTCTGGAGTTCACTTTTTAAAGCAGCGCCTGGAGAGGAAGAACAGGGTCCGAGGAAGCCAGAGCCCTGACGACGCCATGGAACTGCCTTTGCAAAATCCGAGGAACCTTTGTGAAGGTGAGCCGTGGTCTTTGGTTACTGTGTTTATCTGGAAAAGAAGAGCGATGCTAACATCTCAGTTGTTTCAAAATTAGCAATCCTCCATTTGATTTTCCACTTTTGGCTCTTTGGTCGAAGCCGAACCATCAAACTACAAGAAAGGAGATTCCACCTGAACATTAGGAAGAACTTCCTGACTCTGAGAGCCGTTCAGCAGTGGAACTCTCTGGCCCGGAGTGTAGTTGAGGCTCCTTCTTTGGAAGCTTTTAAACAGAGGCTGGATGGCCATCTGTCGGGGGTGCTTTGAATTTGATATTCTTGCTTCTTGGCAGGGGGTTGGACTGGATGGCCCATGAGGTCTCTTCCAACTCTATGATTCTATGATTCTATCCTCAACTTAAATGGCATCATGGGTTAAGGCTGCATCTACACCAGGCATGGGGTCTCTTGCTGTCTCTCTGGAGGGATCACGGCCTTGTTCAGGCATGGCCGGAGCGAGGCGCCTGCCTCCGTAGGGTTGTCGGCATAGGAAGAGATCCCAGATCCTGCAGAATCAATAGATCCCTTTTGTCTCCATATAAATAATCCAGAATGAACTTGGGGAAAGCTGAGAAAGATTCTTAAGAAAAATTGATAACCCATCACTTCCTTAGTTGACCATCAGGGCCAGGTGTTTCAGCCCATTTAAAATCCTGTATTTCTCTTATTTCTTTGATGTGCTGCATCTTAGAATCCCAAGTGTTTACATATATGTGTGTGTGTGTGGGTAACACACTATCTATCATCTATCTATCTATCTATCTATCTATCTATCTATCTATGGGGCATGGACCAACTTCGGCCCTCCAGGTGTTTTGGACTTCAACTCTCACAATTACTAACAGCCAGTAGGCTGTTAGAAAGTGTGGGAGTTGAAGTTCAAAACACCTGGAGGGCTGAAGTTACAATTCCTACCGGCTGTTAGGAATTGTGAGAGTTGAAGTCCAAAACACCTGGAAGGCTGAAGTTGGTCCATGCCTTCTCTACACTATAAAATTTATACAGTTTGATACCAATTGACCTGCCCTCACTCCATATTATTTGAAGTTTGTACTCTTTGGCAGAGAAGGCTTAAGACTTTCTAAAACGACAACTCCAGGATTCCACAGCATTTGAGCCGTGGCATTTAAACAGTGTCAACTTGCATTGATTCGGCAGCGTTGATGCACCCTGAAACTGTCCCCCTTTTCAGCCCTTAAAACAGGAAGGAGTAAATGTGTCCAAAATACCACAATAATTCTTTAGAAAAGTGATAAGAGAGCACTTCCTTTTCTTTTGCTCTTGTCGTGGGTTTCCTCTTATCCTATCTCTTCAAGGGTCATGCTTCCTTCCTGGAAATAACTGCCACTTGTTCAATCTGCCTTGTCCTCCTAACACAGTGCCACAACTATTTGGTCATTTGTGTTAATGTTGAACATTGGTGGGGGAAAGCATGCTCCACCGAGGCAGGCCGTTCTTCTGTTTTAGTCATCTGCTTCTCTGACCCTAGAACTCAACAAAAAAGTTCCTGTTTTGTAGCAGATTTCCTATAAGCAGGTGAGGTGATAGTCCTTTGTGATATTATAATTTATTTTCAGGAGAAGGCAATGGTTTACAGTGTCATAAGCTGCTGACAGGTCTGTGAAGACAGCTCCTGTCATCTGCTGACTTTCAAAACCATCTTCTGTGTTCTGAGTCAGGTGATGTGCAGCAAAAGGTTTGGAAGCCAAGATGTATGAAGAGTAGAATAGGAAGCTGGGATTATTGAGCTTGGAGAAGAGAAGGAGACATCAGAGCCATGTTTAAATATTGGAATGGAGGGAGCAAGTTTGTGTTCTGCTGTTCCAAAGACGGGGCGACGATGGAGCAATGGATTCAAATTGCAGGGGAAAAGATTCCATTAGGTAGAACTTCCTGATATCAGAGCTATTCGACAGAGGAAGACACTGCCTGGGTGGAGTCTCCTTCTTTGGAGGTTATTCAACAGATGGCCATCTGTCAGGAACACTTTGATTGTGTCTTCTAGCTTGATAGAAGGAGGTTGGACTGGGATGGTCCTTGGAGTCCTTCCAACTCTATGGGCCCTTCCACACAGCCATATAACCCAGAGCAGCAAGGCAGAAAACCCATAGTATCTGCTTTGAACTGGGATATCTGAGGGCGCTTCCAGACAGCACTAAATCACAAGTTTTAAACAGGGGGAAAAAATCCCAGAACTTCAGAAGAGGTCCACGTACAGACCTGTTGGTCCTGGGATTTCTGCTCTGTTGTCCAGACTTGATGGAGATTTAGAGGCTTCCAAGATGGCCACCACAGGACTTCCACTGGAAATGTCCACAGTTTTTTGACTTAAGATGTTTATATGTGGAGAATCCCTGCAGCGAATCACTGCAAAAGTTCCGTTCTTTGTCCTGGCCAGAGAAACTATGTCCTCACATGTTTCATGAAGTTTCTGGCACACATACAAAGTTTTTACCTTCTATTCAAGTGTCACCTTTTTTATAGGCACCAACCAATAAGGAACAAACATCTAAACCTGGGAACAAACCCAGATAATCCCTGCACTCGTGATTTCCGGGTGCAGGGATGTACAGACATGCGAAGATCTGCATATTCAGCTCAAAAATGAAATATTCCCACACCAAGAAATCTCGCATTTTTTGCCTTTTGTAGCAATTGCTTCCACGTTTACAGGGAATGGCATCTGACCACCCTCCTGTTTGTTGTGGATGCTCCTGGGATAAAGGTATTGTCTGGACAGGCCCTGAGTCCACAATGCCATATATCCCAGTTCAAAGCAGAAAATGTGAGATTCCATTCAGCTGTGTGGAAGGGGCCTCAGTTTCTATGAAAGGGGGAACAAACCTATGTCAAGCAATTATGTTTTTCCTCATATGGGGTAGAGAAGCAAAAACCAGTTTCACTCTTGTGTAATGTGCGAGAAGGCCCCCAAAAGAAAGAGTGCTTTGTTGTGTCTCCCTGCCTATCAGAATGGGGTTGGACTGGACGGCATTTGGGGTGTCTTCCGATTGTATGGTTCTAGGTCGCGTTTCAGCCTTGGTAGATATGTGCCAGCTGGAGTCCAAAACATCTGAAGGACCTGCTTACCCAAACCAGTGACCGAATTAGGGTGCAAACATGTGCCGGCCCAGAAGTTCTTGGGTGCCTACAGAAACCTGAGGGTCTCCTCTATGTCGAGTCTAGCCCTGGACTGGCCAGCGATTGTGGCCTGATCCTCTTCATCACCGGAATTGGGTTTCCTGTATAGCAGAAAGAGCCAATGAACGCCTGCGTTCGTGTGTGTGCTCTTGCAACAGAAGCAGCTCTGTGCAAACACAGCTGCGGCCGACTGTGATCGAGATAAGGCCTCGATGTGGGTGTGCGAAGAGGAGGAAGCAGCACCCGAGGGAGTGGGCTCCACTCCCATCCTGCCCTTTTTCTCCCTCTCGGGCTCAGAAGTGGGCCGCAGAACCGTTTACACCCGTGGCTGCCCTCTCCGTGGCACCAGGGCACTGCCAAGTGGACCAAAACTCCAGCAGTGCTTTGGCCTCCAGATGGGACTGGACCTTATCCTTTGGAGGTCCTCGAGAGCGACATCCCCGAGACCCTGACGCCTGGTAAATGGACTCTGTCTCCATTGGGAATGGGTCGGTTGAGTTGTGTTGGGTGGGACAGCGGACCAAAAGCGAAAGGAAGAGAGGAACAGAAAGAGGAGGAAGAGAGAGAGAGCAGCGTAGCAGAGAAGGAAGAGAGGAACAGAGAAATGAAAGAGGAACAAACTAGGAAGAGCAGAAGAGAGAGGTGGAAGAATAGGAGCAGAGGAACACGGAGTGTTGCAAATGAGCTTGACTCGCAGGAAACATGGCTTTTCTTTCCGGTTTGTAGTTTGGAGAGGTACCAGCATGTTTTGGCAGAGAAGGCTAAAGGCCTTCTAGGACAGAGTTTCTCAAACTTCCTAATGCCGCGACCCCTTAATAGAGTTCCTCATGTTGTGTTGACCCCCAACCATAACCTTATTTTTGTTGCTACTTCATCACTGTCATTTTGCAACTGTTATGAATCGTGATGTAAATATCTGCTATGCGGGATGTATTTTCATTCACTGGACCAAATTTGGCACAAATACACAATACGCCCAAATTTGAATACTGGCATGGTTGGTGGGGGGATTAATTTTGTCATTTTGGAGTTGTAGTTGCTGGGATTTATAGTTCACCTACAATCAAAGAGCATTCTGAACTCCACCAATGATGGAATTGAACCAAACTTGACACACAGAACTCCCATAACCAACAGAAAATATTGGAAGGGTTTGGCGAGCATTGACCTTGAGTTTTGGAGTTGTAGTTCAGCTATATTCAGAGAGAACTGTGGTCTCAAACAGTGATGGATCTGGACCAAATTTGGCACGAATACTCAATATGCCCGAATGTGAATGGTGGAGTTTGAGGAAAATAGACCTAGACATCTGGGAGTTGTCATTGCTGGGATTTATAGTTCACCTACAATAAAAAAACATTCTGAACCCAGCAACGATAGAATTGAGCCAAACCTCGCACACAGAACACCCATGTTTTGAAGGGATTAGCTGGTGCGAACTTCCCTCGAGCCTCGCATGCTCTCCCTCGCCCACATATGTGCACCAAGCACACCTACTCTCCCCTCCCCGCTTGGAGTCTCAGAAACAGCCCTCCCCTTGGCTGAGAGGCCGGCCAATCACAGCTTTTGGTGGGATGATTCCAAAAAGGAAGAGAAGGACAGGTGGAGAGATCTTCATCCTTCTCTGCCAAAGGGGTTCCCAAGACCATCGAAAATATAGTTTTCTGATGGTCTTTGGCGAAGCCCTCTGAAACCCCCTTGCAAGCCCCTCCAGGGGTCCCGACCCCCAGGTTGAGAAACTCTGCAGCTGAAGTTTTCTTCTCCTTTCATGCTTCCACTGAGAGGACAAAGGGCAACTTCTGGTTGGAGTACCATGGCAGCTTGATGTCTGCAGTAGAGCCTTTTAGTGGCTTTCCAGTGGAGGTTTACTACTGGAAAATAAATCTTCCTGGAACAAGGAAGAGCCAGACATTAATAAGACTTCCCGTTGACCTGCTACAGGCAAACATGTGGAGCCAGGGCAGGGTTACCTGCCAGTAGGAGTGGAAGGACTTCCCATCAGTCAAACTCAACCATTAATATGCAAGCCTTCTTTGCAAGGCATTAAAGCTGCAAAAAACTCCAACTTCTGAAAACCAAGTGTGATATATTTAATAATCTAAGAAAGATCTGTCCTAATCAGAGATACCAACCCGGTGAGTTGCACATTTTCTCTATAAAGGACAATACTTTAAATACAAAACGTTTATGTTAATTGACAGAAGAAATGCAGGGAGGGGTTTACAGGAAAGAAGACTTTAAGTAACTAGGGGATTTAATCTAAAAGTCACTTTGTCCTTAAAAAGGACAAACAGAAAAGAAAGACTGTGTGTTTAAACTATAGATTAAGCCAAAATGTTTTTGCCTTCTCCCTCGTTTGGAGGTTAAGCAATTATTTACATCAAGGCATCTGAATTACTGGTTTACTCAAAGACTGATTAGAAAAGCTGTGATTTTGCACTGCATAAGGCAGTGGTTCCCAACATTTTTTTGACCAGGGCCCACTTTGACCAGGGACCACTTAGACCAGGGACTGCTTAGACAAGGGACTGCTTAAACCAGGGACCGCTTTGACCGGGGTCCATTTTGACCGAGGTCCATTTTGACCAGGGACCGCTTAGATCAGGGACCGCTTAGATCAGGGACCGCTTTGACAAGGGACCGCTTCGATCAGGGACCACTTTGACCAGAGACCACTTTGATCAAAGACAGCTTTGACCAGGGACCTCTTGACCATGGACCACTTGACCAGGGACCACTTAGACCAGGGACCACTTTGACCAGGGACCGTTTAGACCAGGGACCACTTTGACCAGGGTCCATTTTGACCAGGGACCACTTAGACCATGGACCGCTTAGACCATGGACCGCTTAGACCATGGACTGCTTAGACCAGGGACCGCTTTGACCAGGGACCGCTTTGACCAGGGACCACTTTGACCAGGGAACTCTTGACCATGGACCACTTAGACCATGGACCGCTTAGACCATGGACCGCTTAGACAAGGGACCACTTTGACCAGGGACCACTTTGACCAGGGACAGCTTTGACCAGGGCCGCTTTGACCAGGGACCACACTCCAACATTAGTACCAAAAGGATTACGAATTGTTTTTTGGTCAACTTTGGATTTGGTTTGGTTATTTGGCATGCTGATCCAGAAAATTGCATTGGATAGACCACATCAGCTCTAGCTTCTGATACAGAACATATACCATCCAGTAGTTGCCATCTGCTTGCCCACAGAAAACCATATTTAATAATCTAAAGCTGATGTGGTCTATCCAATGCAGTGTTCTGAATCAGCACCAACCCAAATAACCCCAGGAACAGGACTAAGAACAAAGACATCAAGGCACCTCATGGTATGGTTCCACCCAGGGGGGAAGGTGGAGGAGGAGAAGCAGCAGTCAGGAGGCTTGTTGTCACACCTTTCATGGTTAGTCAGCATCTGCCCTCCTGACATCCTCGTTGCCTCGGCAATGTAAGAGGGTTTCCCGAGACCAGTTGCTCTCATTGCAACGGTGTAGTAACGGTGAGGCCATGGACCATATTTTAGTTCTTGCAAACCACTGGTGGACCATGGACCATAGATTGGGAACCATTGGTATAAGGCATGGAAGAACCTACTTGTAAGACTATAACTTCTTTACACATAAGGCTTAAAATGACAACAAGGGAAATGGCTATGGCCAAGGCAGAAAGGAGGCGTGACTCTATAGACAAAATGGAAGGATATGCTAGTTCTGTAGAGTTGCAAAGAATATAATAATAATAATAATAATAATAATAATAATAATAATAATACTTTATTTATACCCTGCCATCATCTCCCCAAGGGACTCGGAGCGGCTTACATGAGGCCAAGCCCAACAACACATCAATTAAAAAAAAAACAATACAATTAATATATCACATATAAACAATAACATGTAAAGATTTAAGAAACCTATGGCCGGGCCAAATGTAATAGTTTAAAATTTAAAAATACTGGAAGAATTCCAAGAAGTGAGTATGGATTTGCAAAAATCAAATGATTTGTGGAAACAAGAACTGAGTTGAGATATTAAAAAGTCAAATGAGTCACTGAAACAGGAATACGATGTATGGATAACTTGAAGCATATGCTCCATAAAGAACATGTGATTAAAGAGTCGGTAGAATGCATGAGAAATGATTTTTTTAAAAAGTAAAACAGAAAATCTCACTAGTGAAGTAGAAAGAGATTTAGATAACCTAGCATTACTGGAATTAAAAGAAAAATAATATTAATTAAGGTCTATGCCAGAAGAAGAGGAGGAGGATATTTATTTATTATTATTTATTTACTATATTTGTATACCGCCCCTCTCAGCCTTCAGGCGACTCGAGGCGGTTTACAAGGCAAAATTCAATGCCACCAAGAACACAATTACAATATAAAACATCAACATCAATAAAATCATAACACTATAATAAAACATAATTCCACAAATACTCATTAAAACAATGTCCAGTCCCTTCATGTAGTTGTTCCATTCTTATGCCCGTTACTCAGTATTCGCAAATGCCTGCCCAAATAGCCATGTCTTAAGTGTCTTCCAAAATGCTAGGAGCAAAGGAGCCAATCTGATCTCCCTAGGAGGGCCACCACTGAGAAGGCCCTGTCTCTCGTCCCTGCCAGCCCTGCTTGTGATGATGGTGGGACCGAGAACAGGGCCTCTCCAGGCGATCTTAAAGTCCTTGAAGGTTCATAAGGGAGATTCGTTCAGACAGGTAAGTTGGGCCAAAATAGGAAGATCATTACACCCCTGGAAAAAACTGTTAAGAGTGCGGACAGGAAGAATTGGAGCCAGAAATTGATACAATATACAGAATTAATTCCCGGATGGCTAAACAAAGGAAGTTAGCAAGAGATATTATTGTACATTTTATGTGGAAGAGAACCAGAGATTGTATCTTGCAGGCCCATTATACATTTGGTTTGAAAATAAATGACAAGGAAGTAATAGTTATGAAAGAAATTCCTACTAGAATATTAAGGAAAAAGGAAGGAATAGATCTTCCTTATTGATAAATTCAAACAGCATAACATTTTATTCAGATGGGTTAAATTGGGAGGTGTACAGACTCTAGATTCCATCTAAACTCTATCCCTAAAACCAGAGTTTTCCTTGATTAGCATTGAATGGCCTTTCAGCTTCAAAGCATGGCTGCTTCCTGCTTGGGGGAATCCTTTGTTGGGAGGTGTTAGCATTCTTTCATGGCTGGAATCCCCCTGTTTTCTGAGTGTTGTTCTTTATTTACTGTCCTGATTTTAAAGTGTTTTTTTTTTTAATACTAGTAGCCAGATGATGATTTCCTCCTTTCTGTTGAGATTGTCCACATGTAGTCTGGCACGGTGGTTGTTGGAGTGGTCCAGCATTTCTGTGTTCTCAAATCATATGCTGTGTCCACGAATCAAGGAACATGAAAGGCAGTGAGACCACTTTGTCCACTCCATGTTGCTGAGGTTGAGGGCGGCTTTCCTTTTGTGAGAAGACCGAGGCAAAGAAGGCGTTAAGTAGTTCTGTCTTTTCCCTGTCTATCCCCTGTCAGCATGTCCTGTAGGTCTTCTTGACTTCTTCCCTTGGAGCAGAAATGAAGCCAGACCAGTTTAGCTTCATGGTCCTAGCAATCCAAAACATTAATAAGTAGCCGAGCAAGTATTTCAAGCTGCTAATCCAGATCTGCAGTTTGATCTATAGGGGTTAGGAGCGACTCCATGTCGTAAGGACTATTTCCTGAATGCCTTCGATGATTTTGAGCTTTTCAATTTTCATTCAAAAAGGCTCACAAAATGTTAAACTGCATTTTATGAATTCAGTTGCCTGGGTTATTTGAAAAAGTCAGTTTTTTATTTGTACCAAATACATAAGGTGGTGGGTGAACTACAACTCACATCAGGACTGGTCAGCTCTAAGAAACTCAATCCATACTTAAAGTTTGTTATGTTGAGTAAGTTTACTCTGGACGCATCATGGGTGGGGATCAGTGTGCATCCTGGCTGTAGTCCGAAGAATGACTATCGTAATGTACACTTCCTAGTGTCTATGGGTGCAAATGCAGTGTCAAAATTAATGCAGTTTGGCACCACTTGAACTCCCATGGCTCAATGCTATAGAATCCTGAGAGTTGTAGTATCATAAGACCAATATAGCCTTCTAGCGGCCCACCAAACTATAACTCCCACAATTCTGTAGCATTGAGCTTTGGCATTTAAGCAGTGACAAACCACATTAATGTGACAGTGTAGACACAATGTATTGTTGAAGGCTTTCATGGCCAGAATCACTGGGTTTTTGTAGGTTTTTTTGGGCTATATGGCCATAGTCTAGAGGCATTCTCTCCTGATGTTTTGCCTGCATCTATGGCAAGCATCCTCGGAGGTAGTGAGGTCTGTTGGAACTAGGAAAAGGGGTTTATATATTTGTGGAATGACCAGGATGAGACAAAGGACTCTTGTCTGCTGGAGCTAGGTGTGAATGTTTCAACTGGCCACCTTGAGGGACCAGCATGTGGACAATTTCAACAGAAAGGAGGAAACCATGAAAATGAACAAAATTTGTCTATTAAAAAAAACTCAAAAATAACAACAGAAAAACAACAGAGAGGAAACAAAGACATCTAATCACCTCTCAACAAAAGTTTGCTCTAGGCTAATCAAGGTGGTCAGTTGAAACATTCCCACCCAGCTCCAGCAGACAAGAGTCCTTTGTCCCACCCTGCTCCTTCCACAGATATATAAACCCTTTTTCCTAGTTCCAACAGACCTCACTTCCTCTGAGAATGCCTACCATAGATGCAGGCAAAACGTCAGGAGAGAATGCTTCTGGAACATGGCCATACAGCCCGGGAAAACTCATAACAACCCGATGCTGGAACTCTTCAATTACCTCAAAATTAGCAGGCAATGTCATAACATTATTAACCACTAGATGGCAATGCTGTTGAAGAAGTTGTAGGAAACATCTTCAAGGGTAAGTGGCATTGGCCTTGCAACTAAGAGTGCAGAGTATAGATGGACCACAAATCCACAAAATTATACAGTGTAGATGGATCCCAAATCCACATCTTTTCTTAGGCAAACCGAACAGTGGCTATCTGGTTTGGAACTTGTCACTCATAAGAAGGAGATAAATGCACTCAACGACTCTAATCACTGTGCCTTCCCATCTTTTCTCCTATTGCAGAGACAAAGGTCTTCCAAGGTCTACAGGAGGAGCCTGAGATGGACGGCCGAAAGCCTACCCTAAAAAGCTCCCAGAAGGTTTCCTTGCTCTCTTCCTCGGTGCGAACTGTCATTCGTCTTCGGCGGACGACTCAAGTCCTCAAGAAGGGCCTCCCATCCAGAGATTCCCCATCCAAGGTCCTCCAGCGCCAGCAATCCTTGGGTAAAGTCAAAGCGGGCAACCAAGCCAGCTTCCAAGGTTCCCAATATTTTACTTTCGACACCTCTGCACAACCTCCACAAAGCATCAAGAAGAAGAAGAAGAGACCCAAGAACCCTCGGGTTTTGTACCCGGGATGTTCTCGGAAATACCTCCCGACAGAGCACAAGAGCAAAGCCAAGAGGTGCCTCCTCCTCCTGGTTGGCATCATCTGCTTCCAGATCCTCAATGCCATTGAGAACTTGGATGACAATGTGATGAAATATGAGTTGGACGGGCTGGAGAAGACCATGCGGAGGGAAGTCTTTGGGCAGGCCTTGGCTGTGGAGAACGTGATGGGCCTGCTGAAGGACTACTTAGCCACCCACATCCACAACAAGCCCTTGGTGATCTCCTTCCACGGCCCAAGTGGGGTTGGAAAAAGCCACATAGGATGGTTGCTCGCCAAACACTTCCGGTCCATTATAGGCCACGAAATGGTGCTCCATTATTTCACCCAGCACCATTGTCCCGAAGGTGTCCCTGCAATGTCCTGCCAGTTGGAGCTCTCCAAGATGGTCACCGAGATGGTCACCCAAGCAGAAGTAGAAGAAAAGATCCCTTTGTTTATTCTGGATGAGGTGGAGTCCATGTCACCCGATTTGTTGGACACCCTTGGAGGGTTCTTCCACACCAACCAAACCAATGAGTTCCTCAATGCCATCTATGTCCTAATCAGCAACTTTGGGGCCAAAGAGGTCACCGATGTTCTTCTCCAGAATGTCACCATGGACCTCCTGGAGGCCCAGAGGACAACGGAGCACCTTCGGACGATCCTAAGTCCCGTTTTGAGTCAAATCCACCCACTTTGGACATCGGCAGAGATTGTTCCCTTCGTGTTGCTGGAGAAGAGCCATGTCCGGAGCTGTTTCTACGAGGAGATGATGAGCGAAGGGATCTACCCAGATCCCAACCACATTGAGCGCTTGGTCAGTCAGCTGGGCTATTACACCAAAGGGGAGCTGGAGTTGGCCATCACAGGTTGTAAGCCAGTTGTAGGCAAGGTGAATCTGCTTTAAGGGAAGGCAAACATCTTGGGACAAAGTCCTGCTTCTCTTTGTTATTTGGGGAAGGTGTGGAGTGTATCCGGTCACTGGAAGCAACGTGTAGCTATGTGTAATACATTCCTGGAAACAGCAAGTAATTACATGGAACATTGCTGGAGACAACGAGTCGTTACATAGAACACAGGCTTGGAAACAATGGGTTGTTACACGGAACACATACTTGGAAACAACGAATTGTTACATGGAACACATACTTGGAAACAATGAGTTGTTACATTGGGTTGTTGTGAGTTTTCCGGGCTGTATGGCCATATTCCAGAATCGTTACATGTAACACATTACCTATTTTTGGTAACAAGGAGGAAACAAAGTGATGTTTCACACATCATGCAACAAAATATTGGTGGAACACATTGTTGGTGTATTGAAATTGTTTTCTAGTTACTTTTCAATGTTACTCTTTCGGAGTCATTTCGAACAGAATGGTTCAGGCTTATGGCGTTCTCTTATTTCTTCTGAAGTTCTTTTCCCATTGATGATCAAAATGGGAACAAGCAAGAGCAGCAAATTACTTTTCAAATACAAGGGGTATAAATAAATATAATAATAGTAATAGTAATAATAATAAAGTAAGAAGAACAAACTACTTTCAAAAAATAACTAGCCAACGTCAGATTTTTTACCCTAATGATTAAATTTGTTTCCAAATAAACAGAGATAAGAGAGGAAAGTGGACATATATTTAGGACTAAAGGAAGCTATGTGATATGAGACATTCACCCGAATCTGCTCTACTTTGCTTTCCTTCCACTTGTTGATAGCAATATTGACCAGTTTCCCTTTCCAGAAGGAAATTAAAAATCTTTGGAAGCATCTTGAGTTTCTGGAACTTTTCATTTTGAGTGGCAAAGTCCCAGGTTTGCATCCAAACTGTTCCTTGAAACTTCTCTTGCGTTCTTCCGTCTCTGTCTCCCATTGATCATGTACCTCCTCCAGTATGATTCGATATCCACGGTTTCGCTTACCTGGGGAAATGGGGCACGGCTAATCACCAGCAGTCTCAGACTTTGCCCGACAGCGAAGCAATTCAAAAATAGCCTTCCCTTCACCTTCTTATGCAATAATCCCAAAATCGAGGCAGGTTGGGTGATAAAGCAGGTGTGGTGACTCACCTCAGTGTTTGATTTTTATTTCTGTTGCCGTCTTGCGGCTTCTTCTTTTTTCCAACACAGCCAGCGGTCATGTATTAATAACCTCTCTCTAAAAATAGCAAGGTATTTTTTGGCATTCTTCTTCCCCCTTACATTTCACCACACAGAACCAGGTATTTGCCTACTTAGGCCGTCTTTTGAAATGAATGGCAATCATTATCAAACAAGTGAGTCATGAGAGACAAGAGAAACATGGCTAGTAGAGTCACTGAAATGATTTGAAAAGTTTGCAGGTTTTATTTTAGGTTTTGGGAAGTTTATTAGATGGTGCCATTCGTAATAATAATAATAATAATAATAATAATAATAATAATAATAATATAATATTCTTGGGCTGATTCTTGCAGCCCAAGAACAAGCCATTAGAACCAACGCCATCAAAGCCAGAATTGAAAAGTTGGCAACAGATCCCAAATGTAGACTCTGCAAGGAAGCAGATGAAACAATAGATCACATCCTCAGCTGCTGCAGGAAGATTTCACAGATGGACTACAAGCAGAGGCACACCACCATTGCTCAGATTGTTATAGAGCAGGAATTTAGGGGTCTTTGCCAGGAGGCAGAGACCAATCTGACACTTTAAAGAGTTCGTTACCCTGGCGAGACAGAGAGAAGCACCCAATCCCTGATTTTTCCCAATAAAAGCACTCACCAAGTTGAAGGAGGTTTATTAGTGATTCAGCTGAAAAGGATGCAGAGTGGCAATCATTCGCCAAGCAGAGCATGTGGTTACAGAAGTAAAGGCCATTTTTATAGAAAATACAGAGTTGTGAGTTTCAAAATTCCCGCTCCCCCCTCCCGCCCAGCTCAAAGGGGATTGGCTGATGCGCAAACAGCTGGGAGGAGGCTTGGCCGTCCCCCATGCATCAGGGCCAATCATAGGGCTTTCGTGGGGCACCAGAGCCTATCAGTAGGCTCTTGCTGCCTCGACGCTCCAGTGAATCAGAAGGGAGGGAGGCGGGATGAAGGGAGACAATGCATTCTGGAGTGGATTATGGAGTTTTAATGTTCTTAGGCTTATCGAGTCCAGGGATCGGCCTTCCAGAGAAGCCACTTTATTGTCCTGAGATGGGCCTGTGATAAGCATCCGAGTTTTCCTCTTACAATCAGATAGGGCACAAAGGGGAAACTTTTGTGAATGTCCATAATGGAAAGATTTGAAAGAAAAATGGCTTGAAGGGAAAAGAGGACTTTCCTAAGGTCATATTCCCCCCATTGTAATATGATTAAAAAGTCTGCCAAACAGAAATCCTAATGGTGGCCCAACTCCGAAGTCAAAAGGATTTCCTTTACTATTGTCCATGCCAAGACTGTCCAAAGATAAGGGTATTTTCATGATTGCTGATTGCTTTTCCAGAGGCAGGGCAGCTTCCTTGTAGATTTCCCCCAAAGAGAGGGGAAGGGGGCAAAAGGGTCAGGGCAAGGTCAAATACATGAAGGGAAATATAGAAATACAGGAGAAAATATGAAAATATAGGAATCATAATACAGAGAGTAAACCCAACCATCTTCCCCCAGTGTCCATTGTTCCTATTATTCATATTATTCATAGGAAGGTCCATAAAGGGAAATATATCCACGAGGGGGAAAGAGAGTCCCTTGTTTGTGAGATGGGGGACCATCAGGAGTCCAGGTGTGCCTCAAATGGAAAAATTCAAATACTTTTGTGGCATGATTTTCAGTAATAAATTGGTTACTTTCTGCTGTAAACATATGAAAATAGAGCATAAAGCCTTGATTAAATGATACACACCAAACTGACCAAGGCTTAACCCTTATTATCCAGCCTGGCGTCCTTGCCCTTAGCAAAACTATAAGTTACTATCTCTAATGGGGGTGGGGGGTCATGTTCAACTTCAAGATGATCCATTGGAACTTGTGCCACAAATACCATCTGCCTGTGACAAAGAACTGGTGGGATCACAAGCCGGAAAAAGTTATGGAAAACGAACACATCAAACTACTCTGGGACCTCTGAATTCAGGTTGACAAAGTTTTGGAGCACAAGACTCCTGATCTCACAATCATGGGGGAAAAAACAAGTATGGATAGTTGATGTTGCAATCCCAGGCAACAGCGGGATTGATGAGAAGCAACTGGAAAAGCTTACATGATACGAGAATTTGAAGATCGAACTACAAAGACTCTGGCACAAGCACAAGCCCAGTAATGATAGGCACACTGGGTGCAGTGCCTAAAGACCTTGGCCTGCACTTAAAAACAATTGGTGCTGACAAAATTACCAACTGTCAGCAGCAAAAGGCTACGCTACTTGGATCTGCATGCATTATTTGCTAATACATGACACTGTCCTAGACACTTGGGAAGTGTCCGATGTGTGATTGAATACAAAAGCCAGCATTGTGATCTTGTTTGCTGTGTAGCAATCTTGTTATGTATCAAATAGTAATAATAATTTAATAACTACAACAAAGAAAAATAAAATAAAACTAGGTGCAGCAAAGATGGCAGAGTTCAATGGCTTAAAGGTATTCTGTCCAATTTAATTTTGGCAACATTCACAGGAGAGGTTGGTGCTCCTCAAAATGCCCTGGGCTTCAACATATCAAAAAGTTGTAACAACGCGTCTCCTTCTCTTTCCTACAAATCCGCACCAAATGATGTTAATATACGACATGGTCAACAGCCAGGAACATCTGGGGCCTTTGCCTTGGTCTCCGGCCAAAAGATAGCTGTTTTGCTTATTTAATCCAACATTGCAAACCCATCCCCACCCCAAAGGCTCACTCGAACTCAGTGCCAGAAAACAAGGCAAAACAAATGAAATATTCAACAAAATTGAGCTATTAAATAATAATCCAATGAAGAGAACATTCTTTCTAGTTGATTACTCCTATTAAAATGATATCTTACTATTACTTGAGAGCTAGTGTGGTGTAGTAGTTTAAAGAAATCTTTAAACCCATCTTACAGTTTTTGAATGTATTTACAGTCATGGTGTCATAGCACTATTGCAATTAAGAATTAGATCGGCTATAGCATCATACTGTCATGGTGTCATCGAGCTATTGCGATTAAGAATTAGATCTGCTATAGCATCATACCATCATGCGACATAGCACCATTACGATTAAGAATTAGATCTGTTATAGCATCATACTGTCATGGTGTCATAGCGCTGTTGCGATTAAGAATTAGATCTGTTATAGCATCATACCATCATGCGACATAGCGCCATTACGATTAAGAATTAGATCTGTTATAGCATCATACTGTCATGGTGTCTTAGTGCTATTGTGATTAAGAATTAGATCTACTATAGCTTTATGCTGTCATGGTGTCATAGCGCTATTGCATTTAAGAATTAGATCTACTATAGCATTATGCCGTCAGTGTGTCATAGCGCTATTGTGATTAAGAATTAGATCTACTGTAGCATTATGCCGTCATGGTGTCATAGCGCTATTGCGATTAAGAATTAGATCTACTATAGCATTATGCCGTCATGGTGTCATAGCACTATTGCAATTAATAATTAGATCTACTATAGCATTATGCCATCATGGTGTCATAGCGCTATTGTGATTAAGAATTAGATCTACTATAGCATTATGCCATCATGGTGTCATAGCACTATTGCATTTAAGAATTAGATCATCTATAGCATTATGCCGTCATGGTGTCATAGCGCTATTGTGATGAAGAATTAGATCTGTTATAGCATCATACCATCATGCGACATAGCGCCATTACGATTAAGAATTAGATCTGTTATAGCATCATACTGTCATGGTGTCTTAGTGCTATTGTGATTAAGAATTAGATCTACTATAGCTTTATGCTGTCATGGTGCATAGCGCTATTGCATTTAAGAATTAGATCTACTGTAGCATTATGCCGTCATGGTGTCATAGCGCTATTGCGATTAAGAATTAGATCTACTATAGCATTATGCCGTCATGGTGTCATAGCACTATTGCAATTAATAATTAGATCTACTATAGCATTATGCCGTCATGGTGTCATAGCGCTATTGCGATTAAGAATTAGATCTACTATAGCATTATGCCGTCATGGTGTCATAGCACTATTGCAATTAATAATTAGATCTACTATAGCATTATGCCATCATGGTGTCATAGCGCTATTGTGATTAAGAATTAGATCTACTATAGCATTATGCCATCATGGTGTCATAGCACTATTGCATTTAAGAATTAGATCATCTATAGCTTTATGCTGTCATGGTGCATAGCGCTATTGCATTTAAGAATTAGATCTACTGTAGCATTATGCCGTCATGGTGTCATAGCGCTATTGTGATGAAGAATTAGATCTGTTATAGCATCATACCATCATGCGACATAGCGCCATTACGATTAAGAATTAGATCTGTTATAGCATCATACTGTCATGGTGTCTTAGTGCTATTGTGATTAAGAATTAGATCTACTATAGCTTTATGCTGTCATGGTGCATAGCGCTATTGCATTTAAGAATTAGATCTACTGTAGCATTATGCCGTCATGGTGTCATAGCGCTATTGCGATTAAGAATTAGATCTACTATAGCATTATGCCGTCATGGTGTCATAGCACTATTGCAATTAATAATTAGATCTACTATAGCATTATGCCATCATGGTGTCATAGCGCTATTGTGATTAAGAATTAGATCTACTATAGCATTATGCCATCATGGTGTCATAGCACTATTGCATTTAAGAATTAGATCATCTATAGCATTATGCCGTCATGGTGTCATAGCGCTATTGTGATGAAGAATTAGATCTACTATAGCATTATGCCGTCATGATGTCATAGTGCTATTGTGATTAAGAATGAGATCTACTATATCATTATGCCGTCATGGTGTCATAGCGCTATTTTGATTAAGAATGAGATCTACTATAGCATTATGCCGTCATGGTGTCATAGTGCTATTGTGATGAAGAATGAGATCTACTATAGCTTTATGCCATCATGGTGTTATAGCGCTATTGTGATTAAGAATTAGATCTGCTATAGCATTATGCCGTCATGGTGTCATAGCGCTATTGTGATGAAGAATGAGATCTACTATAGCATTATGCCGTCATGGTGTCATAGTGCTATTGTGATGAAGAATGAGATCTACTATAGCTTTATGCCATCATGGTGTTATAGCGCTATTGTGATTAAGAATTAGATCTGCTATAGCATTATGCTGTCATGGTGTTATAGCGCTATTGTGATGAAGAATTAGATCTACTATAGCATTATGCTGTCATGGTGTCATAGCAGTATTGTGATTAAAAATGAGATCTCTTATAGCGTCATACCTTCATGCAACTACGCACTTCCATAGTCCTACTTCCGCATAGCCTCCTAACCTTTCCTCCTACACTTCTGTCATTGTTAAAAATAATTATTTTTAAGACCTCGTGGGCAGGCCGGGTTCTGTTGTCATCTGAAAAGCCTCGAGGGAGAATTATTGCTTTGGGTTCTTTCCCTAACACCCCTCCGACGCCAAAGACTTTATAAAGAAAAGGGTTGCTCAGCCAACAGCATCACAAATGGCACAAATATTGACATGTAGCGTTTGGGTGTTGATGGACGAGCTTGATCCATTGTTCTTGGGGACGTTGGCTTTGCAGAAGCCATTTTTTCCGGACCACGGAAAGGTCATGGAATGCAGCCTTGGCTCCAGAAGAACTTCAACATTCATGTTTTGAAAGGAAATATATTAGCCCTTTTAGTAGCAAATATCTAATCTGAATTGACTTGCTCCTGTAGTCCATACTGGCTTTGGGGTAGTACAGATTACAAGATCAGGTCAATTCAAATTGGTCTGTTGTCCATTCCCATCCAGCTAAAGAGCTGCATGTAAGCTCCTAGCCATTGCTGACATCCCATTCAGTCATCAACAGAAGAATGTGCATAACCAAGGAAAGCTGGGAGATTGTCTCTCTCCTTCTAACTCATTATGGAGCATTTGCGATGACCAGGAGGTGATACAGAGCAACACAATCAACTTGCAGCGGTAACAATGACACATACAAATGCAATCTCACTACCATGGTGTCAGAGGCGGCCCTAGGTAATTTTCAACAATAAGCAAACAGTATTTTGGTGCCCCCCCCTAACCAATCATTGATATGGAGCAGGAACAAGAGGGGCTAGGTGAGGCTCAAGGGCCCGGCCTCTTTGGGAAGAGGATCGCCCGGCAGTGAGGCAAGGAAGCCGAGGCTCCCCCCAGACTGCTAGGGCTGGTGTGAGCCGAGGGGGCACTCCTCAAGTGGTGGTCGAGGGGCATTTACAGAGGCGCCTCTGCGCCCCTGGCAAAAAAATTGTATCGCGACCGCTTACTTTGCGTAATGGACGAGCCGCCCCTGCATGGTGTGGAAAGATGCATATGTTTCTATATGATCACCTTCTGCTCTGGATTATCACTGGACTAACCATCCAGTATAACATGTGGCACATACACACTGACGACTTAGGTCAGTTTGAAAACAAATATGGAAAATAATGGTTTCACTGTATGGATGATTAGATTGTTAACCAATCTGAGGCTGGCATGGAACCAGTGTACTGGAACTAGAGAATGTGCTATTTGAACTCGCTCCCTGTAATGCACCATTGCAGTGGAACCTTTTGGGTGTTTAAACACCATTCTCCAGAGCCGATATCGCCATGAGATGTGCTTTTTGCTACAACATAATGCACATTACGAGCTTCATTAAAGACTTTCCCTGAGGTTGGGTCAGATTACTGGGCTTAAAATGCGCTTTTGTACACTTTTGCATCATACGTAGTTTTGCAGATAATTTGAAGCAGAATTAAATAGTCAGTGTTTTGGTCTAGGAAAGAATAATAGAATCATAAAATAATAGAGTCAGAAGAGACCTTGCTTGGGTCAGGATACTGGGCGTAAAATGCGCTGCTGTGCACTTTTGCATCATGCGTAGTTTTGCAGATAATTTGAAGCAGAATTAAATAATCAGTGTTGATGGTCTAGGAAAGAATCACAGAATCATAAAATAATAGAGTCAGAAGAGACCTTGCTTGGGTCGGATTACTGGGCGTAAAGTGTGCTGCTGCACACTTTTGCATCATGTATTTTTGTTTATATCTTGAAGCTGCATTAAATAGTCAGCATAGATGGTCTAGGAAAGAATCATAGAATCATAAAATAATAGAGTTGGAAAAGACCTTGCTTGGGTCAGATTACTGGGTGTAAAGTGCGCTGCTGCACACTTTTGCATCATGTATTTTTGTTTATATCTTGTAGCTGCATTAAATAGTCAGCGTAGATGGTCTAGGAAAGAATCATAGAATCATAAAATAATATAGTCAGACGAGACCTCTCTTGGGTCAGATTACTGAGCTTAAAATGCGCTGCTGCGCACTTTTTGCATTATGTAGTTTTGAAGATAGCTTGAAGCTGCATTACATAGTCAGTGTGGATGGTCTAGGAAAGAATCATAGAATCATAAAATAATAGAGTTGGAAAAGACCTTGCTTGGGTCAGATTACTGGGCTTAAAATGCGCTGCTGCGCACTTTTGTATTTTGCATAGTTTTGGAGATAGCTTAAAGCTGCAATAAAAGGTCAATGCTGATTGTCTAGGAAAGAATTGTAGAATAATAAAATAATAAGAATCAGAAGATACCTCACTTGGGTCGGATTACTGAGCTTAAAATGCGCTGCTGTGCACTTTCACATTATGCATTTTGGAGATAGTTGAAGCTGCATTAAATAGTCAGTGTAGATGGTCTAGGAAAGAATAACAGAATCATAACATAATAGTGAGACTTTGCTTGGGTCGAATTACTGGGTTTAAAATGTGCTGCTGCGCACTTTTGTATTTTGCATAGTTTTGGAGATAGTTGAAGCTGTAATAAAAGGTCAGTGCTGATGGTCTAGGAAAGAATTGTAGAATAATAAAATAATAAGAGTCAGAAGAGATCTCACTTGGGTCGGATTACTGGTCTTAAAATGCGCTGCTGCATACTTTTGCATTATCCATAATTTTGGAGATAGCTTGAAGCTGCATTAAATAGTCAGTGTAGATGGTTTAGGAAAGAATCATAGAATTATAAAATAATACTGAGATTTTGCTTGGGTGGATTACTGGGCTTAAAAGGTGCTGCTGCGCACTTTTGCATCATGCATAGTTTTGGAGATAGCTTGAAAATGCATCAAATAGTCAGTGTAGATGGTCTGGGAAAGAATAATCAAATTGCAGAATCAAAAGAGACCACAAAAGCCATTCAGTCCAATCCCAGTCATCTGTTTTGTATAAGACAACTTGCTATATCCAGCTTCGTGATCCCTGCAGGACGCCAGAACAGATTATCACAGCTATGGGCAAGTGCTTGGTAATGTTGGGCAACTTTCTCCGGCATTGTTGAGCCCTTGCTCTGAGTTGTAGTGCTTCACACCAAGACACAAGTGGAACCTCCTGGTCTTACTCGCCTATTCCCACTTTTTGGGTGTGGACAGGTGAATGCTTTTTCGGGGCAGAGTCACTTATGAGTCAGAGCCGCCCCTCCCTGGGCCAACGCCATTAGGCAAATAAAAGTATTTATAGCCCAGGAAGGGTTAGGGAGGAAAAAAGAGGAGAAGAATCAGATAAGGAAACCTCTGAGAGGCTACAAAATCACAGCTCCACGCACCTGCACATTTTATGCCTCAGCAAGCAGAGTCTGCAGATGGAGAGACGTGGCTTGTAACATCAGACCCGATAGCTATTGAAAGCCATTCATCAATTTCTGAACATTTCAACATCTTCAGTGGAATGATGTCCATCACTATCTCTGGAGAAGGTTTGCCCAAAAGGAACAACCCAGGACCGAATTTGGAAAGGTCTCCGGGACGCTCGCCACGGAGAGGCCGAAAGCCGAGCCGAATCCTATATCCGCCGCTGGTGAGAAAGCGTTGCCCCCGAAAGGAGACCGACAAAGTGAAGAGATGGCTTTGGGTTTTTGTCCTAATTGTCCTCCTGCAAATATTGATGGAGGATCCAGAACAAAAGGAGGAGAGCCATGTTGCACATCAGTGGCATCGCAAACCTTTGGGGAGCCATCATTGCCAAATTTGGTGCAATTCTACAGATGCGGAGATGATACCAATGGACTTCGTGATAGACCTTGAGAAGGATGTTGTCATCCAAGACCGAAGAGTGATCCTCCATGAAGTGTGCCAAAGGGTTGATCCAAAGGGAAAGAGGGTCCTTCCTCACTCATCATTCTTCTCGATGGAAAGAAAGGGGAGGAGAATCAACATCCAAAGATCTTGGACATAAGACCAAAAAAATCTTGTTTTTGGGATGCACTATGTTCTAAAGCACTCATGGAAAAACATTTGGGAGAAACTGCAATCCCAAACCATTTGGTTGGAAAAGGCTGGAATGTACATTGACTCTGTTATACAGTTTGGTAATTTGGTAACCAACTTTTGGGGCGAAATATGTGTATTATTTCTTTTTCATTCTGGCACATTGGACATTTGCCTCGAAGACTTAATGTTATCACTGGATTTATTTATTTTCTGGGCAGTGTCCTAAACAGCCAATTTTTGAGGAATGCATGAAGAGTCGTGATATGCTAGGATGTTAAAATGGTCTTAAACTGCATTAATTCTACAGTGTAGATGCACCCTGTGAGTATTTGTGGCTCAGTTGTAAATAAGTAGATAAGAATGTATTTCCTGTCCTTTATTGTGTGTATGTACAATGCTGTTAATAAACACGACTCAGTATTATTGTTGACCTTTTGGTGAATGAGTTTTGCTTCCAAGAGGAAGACAAACGAAAGGGTTTTCTTAAGCCAGTGTTGCTCGACCTGGGGATCAGGACCCCTAAGGGAGTTGCAAAGGGGGTTTCAGAGGGATCACCAAAGACCACCAGAACATATGTATTTCTGATGGTCTTAGGAACCCCTTGGCAGAGAAAGCTGGAGATCTCTCCACCTGTCCTTCTCTTCCTTCTTGGTGCTGGTGAACTACAATTCCTAGAATTTAAAAACAGACCCCCCCCCCCAACCCCACCAGTATCCAGTCTTGGCCATATAGGTAGTGTGCCAAGTTTGGTGCAGATCCATTGTGGGCTGGGTCCAGAGTGCTCTTTGACTGTAGGTGAACTATAAATCTCAGCAACTACAACTCCCAAATGTCAAGGTCTGTTTGTAGAAGGATAGACTGGATGGCCATCTGCCAGGAGAGCTTGGCTTGTGCTTTCTTGCACAGCTGAAAGGGGATGGAATAGATGACCCTCTCTCAGCAGGGCTTGGATTGTGTCTTCTTACATGGCTGAAGGGCAATGGACTGGATGGCCATCTGTCGGAAGGGCTTGGATTGTGTCTTCTTGCATGGCTGAAGGGGGATGGAATGGGTGGCCTTCTATTGGGAAAGCTTGGATTTTGTCTTCTTGCATGGTGGAAGGGGGATGGACCAGATGGCCATCTGTGGGGATGGCTTGGATTGTGCCTTCTTGCAAGGCTGAAGGGGGATGGTCTGGATGTCCATCTGTCGGGAGGACTTGCATTGTGTCTTCTTGCAAGGCTGAAGAAGGATGGACTGGATGTCCATCTGTCAGAAGGACCTGGATTGTGTCTTCTTGCATGGCTGAAGAGGGATGGACTGGATGTCCATCTGTCAGGAGGACTTGGATTGTGCCTTCTTGCAAGGCTGAAGGGGGATGGACTGGATGTCCATCTGTCAGGAGGACTTGGATTGTGTCTTCTTGCATGGCTGAAGAGGGATGGACTGGATGTCCATCTGTCAGGAGGACTTGGATTGTGCCTTCTTGCAAGGCTGAAGAGGGATGGACTGGATGTCCATCTGTTGGGAGGACTTGGATTGTGTCTTCTTGCATGGCTGAAAAGGGATGGACTAGATGTCCATCTGTCAAGAGGGCTTGGATTGTGCCTTCTTGCAAGGCTGAAGGGGGATGGACTAGATGGCTGTACCACACACAATGTCAACCAAGGTGAAGCCAACGCCATCCAAAGTGTCTCGTCTCGATGTCACCATCTCATCCTATTGCGCACCTTTTTGCCAAAATGATAACCATCACCTGCGTGGTGTTCAGATCGGCGGAAGATACCGGATGGTGTGTCATGTTAGACCGCTGCTTGAGCAATCCTCCTTTTGGAGGAGAATCCCTTTTATTTGTGTCGTGTCACCGCTAAATGCCACTGCTTGTGCAACTTCTTGTAAAAGTCCTGTCTGCGCCCATATATATATATGACAGGTTTGCACGCAACCTCCACCGTCTTCCAGGTGTTTCCAGCCACTTAGCAAGAATTATTCTAATTAGCATCATAATCATCCTAATTGGAGACCCGCAGACGGTATTTCCACCCTTTGATATGCCGAAAGGTGGCAGGCTTCCTAAATGGAGGAATGTAGGCCAGACATGGGCCAACTTTGCCTCTCCCTCCAGGTGTTTTGGACTCCAACTCCCACAATTCCTAACAGCCTGTTAGGAATTGCGGGAGTTGGTGTCCAAAACACCTGGAGGGAAGGCCAGAGTTTGCTTGTGCCTGGTGTAGATATACCCCAAAATATCACCTAGAAGGTGGCCACACTCTGAAAAATCAAGAGTTTCTGGGAATCCGTAGGGTGGAAGCAAAGGGCTGGGTTTACTCTGCTATATTATTATTTTATTACTAGCCATCCCCTGCCACGCGTTGCTGTGGCCCAGACTGGGGATCTGGAAAATAAAGTAATGTGAAAGTGTTAGTTTCTAATATATGTAATTTCTTTATGCTTGTGGGTAAACAGTATTTCTTGCCCTGGTGAACGGAGTTGGACTAGATGGCCTTAAGTATTTTCTATTGGTCATAGGGATTCTGTGTGGGAAGTTTTCCCCAATTCTATTGTTTGTGGGGTTCAGAATGCTTTTTGATTGTAGGTGAACTATAAATCCCAGTAAATACAACTCCCAAATGTCAAGGTCTATTTCCCCCAAGCTCCATCTGTGTTCCTAATTGGGCATATGAAATATTTGTGCCAAGTTTGGTCCAGATCCATCATTGTTTGAGTCCACAATGCTCTCTGGATGTCGGTGTACTACAACTCCCAAATTCAACGTCAATGCCCACCAAACACTTCTAGTATTTTTTGTTGGTCATGGGAGTCCTGTGTGCCATGTTTGGTTCAATTCCATCATTGGTGGAGTTCAGAATACTCTTTGATTGTAGGTGAACTATAAATCCCAGCAACTACAATTCCCAAATGACAAACTCAATTTTTTTTTGAGTGATGGTCACTCCTTGGGTTAGTAGGTGTCTTGTGGCCAAATTTGGTGGCAATTCATCCAGTGGTTTTTGAGTTATGTTAATCCCACAAACGAGCATTACATTTTTATTTATATAGATGATGATGATGATGATGATGATGATGCTTATTATTATTATTATTATTATTATATTTCTTACCTGACTTTCCTCGAGGCAGTTTACAGAATAATTAAAACACATAAACATTGTAGAAATACTGCAACTACAGAAAGTATTTCTATATAAGATATATATAAATGATAGCTGTTGGAGTTCTTCCTTTGGCAGGTCGTTCCACAATCATTGGGCGGCTGATGAAAAGGTCGTCTGAGCGACAGTCACCAATAGGGTTTTGGCTAGTTGGAGTAACTACCCCGCCCCCAGAAGACCAAAGGGATGGATTGTATGAGAGAAGGTGATCCTGAAGGTAAACCATGTCGGGATTTAAAGGTCAAAACCAACACCTTGTACTTTGCCCAGATACTAATTGGCAGCCGGTGGAGCGACTTTAGGATTGGTGTGATATGCTCACTCCTAGATGTTCCCGTAACCAATCTGGTATTTCGAACCAGGTAGAGTTTCCAAACTTGGTACAAAGGTTTCCAAACTTGGTACAAAGGTAGCCCAATGTAAGGATTATTGCAGAAGTCCAACCTTGAGGTTCCTAGTGTGAGCACTACCATCTTCAGATCCTCCAAATCTAGGAAGGGGCACAGCTGGCACATCAGACATAGCTGATAGTAAGCACTCCTGACAATTGTCACATTTCCCTTGGCTGGCATTTGGCGGAATGGATCCAGGAGAACCCCAAGCTGTGGAGACAGTCTTTCAGAGGGAATGGACCCCATCCAGGACTGGTTGACACAGCTCTATCTCCAGATGAGGACCCTTGATTGTAAACACCTCTGTTTGTTTTTCTTTTTTGGGTATTTCTGTAAATTGAGGTCTATAGGTAAAGATAAAGATTTTCCCCTGGCATTAAGTATAGTGTCCGACTCTGGAGGTTGGTGCTCATCTTCATTTCTAAGCTGAAGAGTGTTGTCTGTAGACACCTCCATCATGTGGCCAGCATGACTGCATGGAGCGGCATTACCTTCCCACCGGAGCAGTACCTATTGATCTACTCATATTTGCATGTTTTTGAAGTGCTAGGTTGGCAGAAGCTGGGTCTAACAGCAGGTTCCTTTGCTTAGCCAATTACAGACTCACCTAACCATAGTTTTGCCCAGCCCAATCCATAGTTTTGCCTAGTCCAAACTAATTTGGACTAGTTTGTTTGCCAGAAGGTCATGGCGGACCTTGTCGAAGGCGTTACTAAAATCCAGATACGTGTTCCTTGCATATCCATGGCACCGCACTCCAAAACTATGGATGATCTCTCCCAGCAGTTTCATGTATATGTTAAACAACATGATGGAAACAAAAGGGAACCCCAAGGAACCCCACAGGTCAACAGCGAGAGGTTCGAGCAGGAATCCCTCAGCATCGCCTTCTGGGTACAGCCTTCCATGGAGGACTGGAGCCACTGCAAAACGGTGCCTGCCAGTCCCATCCCAGACAGATGACCCAGAAGGAGACCATGGTCATTGGTATTGAAAGCTGCTGAGAGATCCAGGAGAACCAACAGGGACACACTCCCCGTGTTGAGGTCTCTTCGTAGGTGACCAAAGCCGTTTCCGTTCCATGGCCAGGCCTTATAATCTGCCCCGAAAGCTCCTGCCTTGGCACGTTTTGCAGCCTGGCTTTGCCCATGCTCTGTGATTCTAGATTCGTATTTACTGCTTGGAGATCTCAGTTGCCGAGAGCTATGAGGTTTCATGTTGTGTACAGGCTGTTCCCTGCAAGGCTCGTTGGCGCTTTCCTAATCCCATCGCCTAGGGAAGGCACCCCACCCTCCACCATTGCCTTTCCAGAACCTAGAAGAAGGAAGAAGGAGGGGGAGAAAGGCCGAGAGGGTCCATCTCTCTGGGATCCATTTCTCCACACAGACTGTGAGTCGCTTTGGGTCCCAACCCTGGCACAAAAAGCAGGATTTAAAATAGATGGCGCTTTGACTCTGTCTTCCTACCTGTTTTAAATTGTATTATTATTATTATTATTATTATTATTATTATTATTATTATTTGAAACACAACAAGATGAGTCCACAGGAGACACGATCACTCTGCTGGCTGTTGTATTGGATCACACGCCCCCGGTGGCACAGTGAGTTAAACCCCTGTGCCAGCAGGACTGAATACTGACAGGTAGCATGGATGAGCTCCCTCTATCAGCTCCAGCTTCTCATGTGGGGACATGAGTGAAGCCTCCCACAAGGATGATAAAACATCAAAACATCCAGGTGTCCCCTGGGCAACATCCTTGCAGACGGCCAATTCTCTCACACCAGAAGAGACTTGCAGTTTCTCAAGTAGCTCCTGACACGACAAAACAAAACAAAACAAAAAAAAAACACATCGGACCCTTCCCAAGTGTCTAGGACTGTGTGATATATCGGCAATTAATGTGTGCAGATCCCAGTAATGTGCACTTCTGCAGCTGGCAGATGGTAGTCTTGTCAGCACCGATTGTGTTTAAGTGCAGGCCAAGGACTTTATGCACTGCACCCAGTGTGCCAGTCACTACTGGGACCACCTTTACTGCCTTGTGCCAGAATCATTGCAGTTCGATCTTTAAATCCTCATATCGTGACAGCTTTTCCGGTTGTTTCTCTTCAGTCCTGCTGTCAACTGGGATTGCGACATGGACAATCCATACTTTGTTTTTTAACACGATTGTGAGGTCAGGAGTATTGTGCTCCAAAACTCTGTCTGTCTGAATTTGGAAGTCCCAGAGGAGTTTGACGTGTTCATTTTCTGTAACTTTTTCAGGCTTGTGATGCCACCAGTTCCTTGTCGCAGGTAGATGATATTTGTGGTTATTATTATGATTATTATTATCATTAATAATAATAGAAAATGGGTGCAGTGCCTAAAGACCTTGGCGTGCACTTGAAAACAATCAGCGCTGACAAAATTACTATCTGTCATCTGCAAAAAGCCACTGACTCGGATCTGCACACATTATTCGCCGATACATCACACAGTCCTAGACACTTGGGAAGTGTCTGACGTGTGATCAAAAGTCAGCATAGTGATTTTGTTTGCTGGGTAATAATATTTTTGTGTATCAAATAAATAATAATCAATAATAATAATATGGGTTGCTGTGAGTTTTTGGGCTGTATGGCCATGTCCCAGTAGTATTCTCTCCTGATGTTTCACCCGGGGAGATATAAATAAATAAATAATATTTGAAGCACAACAAGATGAGTCCACAGCAAACAAGATCACTCTGGTGGCTGTTGTATTGGATCACACGTCAGACACTTCCCAAGTGTCTAGGACTGTGTGATGTATCAGTGAGTAATGCGTGCAGATCCCAGTAAGGTGGCCTTCTGCAGCTGGCAGATGGTAATCTTGTCAGCGCCAATTGTGTTTAAGTGCAGGCCAAGGTCTTTAGGCACTGCACCCAGTGTGCCGATCACCACTGGCACCAACTTGACTGGCTTGTGCCAGAGTCTTTGCAGTTCGATCTTTAAATATTATTATTATTATTATTGTTGTTGTTGTTGTTATTATTATTATTATTATTATTATTATTATTAGAAACACCAGAAGATGAGTCCACAGCAGACTCCGCTGGCTGTGAATCCGAAAGTCCCAGAGGAGTTTGGCATGTTCATTCTCTGTAACTCTTTCCGGCTTGTGATCCCACCATTTTTTTGTCGCAGGAAGATGGTGTTTGTGGCACAAGTTCCAATGAATCATCTGAGCAACGGTGTTGTGCCTCTGCTTGTGGTCTGTCTGCAGCTGCGTGATCTTCTTGCAGCAGTTGAGGATGGGATCTATTATTTCATCTGCTTCCTTGCAGAGTCTACACTTGGGATCTGTTGTCAACTTTTCAATTCTGGCTTTGATGGCATTGGTTCTAATGGCTTGTTGTTATTGTTGTTGTTGTTGTTCCTGAAGGCCAGACATGACAGACTTCTCTTTCTCATGGTTTTTTCCCCTACTAGAATGTCTAACCTTCTTTTACGTCAATCTGTTTCTCTCTCACTCTCTCTTTATATGCATAAACACATACATACATACATATCTGTGTGTATGTGCTTCTATAATTTCCATATCATTGATATTGTGCAATTTTTCTATTATAGTTTCTTAACAATTGACCCATCAGCATCCATTGCTTAAGTTTTAACATAGGCATTCCTATTGATGCTGTAGATTTTTCCCCCCTCTTATAAATGTGGGTTTCCCGACTTACTCGGCCACACAGACAGAGCCAGAAATGGAGCCGTGGATCTTCCTTGGCGGTCAGTGGTTGGGCATGGCTCACACACGCTCCGGTTGTCCTGACTTCATCCTTATTGTTTGACACCGATTCCTGGAAAAGCCTTTCCCATTCCCGCCCCATCTCCCAACCTCTTTGCTTTCAGGCAATGCTTTGTTAGCATTTTGTTTGCATGAGTCGCTGGAGTTGTCATGGCTCAGGCGTCAGCGCCTTCCCAGGGGCTGCTGGAAAACAAAAGATTGGATCTTCAATAATATGCATCTCTCTGTGTGCCTTCAAGGCAATTTCTTAGAGTGCCTCTACATCAGGCATGGGAAAACTTCGGCCCTCGACAGCAATCCATGTGAGAAAGATCTTGGAGTCTTCATGGAGAACAAGTTGAACCTGAGCCAAGAGTGTGATGCAGCAGCTCAAACAACCAATGGGATTTTGGGCTGCATCCAAAGGTGTCCAGTGTCCACGTCGAGGGAAGAAGTCATGGTCCCTCTCTATTCTGCTTTGGTCTGACCTCTTTACCAGGAATCACACTGTGCCCAATTCCAAAGAGATATTGACTCTAAATTGGAGTGTGACTAAAAGTTTCAAAGGTGTGGAGACCATGAATCCCTATGAGGAGTGCCTTAAAGAACTGGGTCTGCTTAGCCTGCAGAAGAGAAGGTTGAGAGGAGACATGAGAGCCATGTATAAACACATGAAAGGGTGTCATAAGGAAGAGGGACTCAATGGAGTCATGGGTTCAAATGACAGGAGAGGAGATTCCGTTGAACATTAGGAAGAACATTAGGAAGAGGAAGGGACAATGAATTCTACGAACAGAAAGATGGAGTAGCTATGGGGAGCCCTCTCAGCCCGGTTATAGCTAACTTCTACATGGAACACTTTGAAGAACAAGCCCTGGAGACAGCAACCAAAAAGCCCACGATATGGTTCAGATATGTGGATGACACCTTCACCATTTGGAGCCATGGAGAAGAAGAACTCAACAGGTTCCTGGACCATCTTAACAGCATCCACCCAAACATCCAGTTCACCATGGAAAAAGAAAATGAAGGAAGACTGCCTTTTCTAGATGTCCTAGTCATCCGAAAACCAGATCAACAATTGGGTCACACTGTCTACAGGAAACCCACACACACAGATAGATATCTACATAAAAACTCCAACCATCACCCAAGTCAAAAAAGAAGCACCATTAAAGCCTTGGCAGACCGTGCAAAAAGAATCTGCGAACCCCACCTCCTCCAAGATGAACTGAACCACCTCAACTGGGCTCTACAGGCCAATGGATACTCCACCTCAGACATCAGAAGAGCTGCAAGACCAAGAACAAGCCACAAGAGTCAAGATGAAGATCCACCCAGAGGAAAAGTGTTCCTGCCATACATCAAGGGAACCACTGATCGCATAGGGAAGCTGATGAGGAAACACAACATACAAACAATCTACAAACCCACCAAGAAAATCCAACAAATGCTACGTTCAGCAAAGGACAAGAGGGATCCTCTCACCTCTGCAGGAGTCTACCATATACCATGCAGCTGTGGACAAGTCTACATAGGGACCACCAAACGCAGCGCCCAGACACGCATCAAGGAACATGAAAGGCACTGCAGACTACTTCAACCAGAGAAGTCAGCCATAGCAGAGCACCTGATGAACCAGCCTGGACACAGCATATTATTTGAGAACACAGAAATGCTGGACCACACCAACAACCACCATGTCAGACTACACAGAGAAGCCATTGAAATCCACAAGCATGTGGACAATTTCAACAGAAAGGAAGAGACCATGAAAATAAACAAAATCTGGCTACCAGTATTAAAAAACTCTAAAATTATAACAGCTAAACAACAGAGAGGAAAAAACCAGGCACAGATTAACACCTCCCAGCAACAGATTTTCCCAGGCTCAGGCAGGCCTTCAAATGCTAATGAAGGTGATCAGCTAAACATTCACACCTAACTGCAGCAGGGAAGAGCTCCTTGCCCCACCCCAGCCATTCCACAGATACATAAACCCATTGTCCTAATTCCAACAGACCTCACACCTCTGAGGATGCTTGCCATAGATGCAAGCGAAACGTCAGGAGAAATGCCTCTAGAACATGGCTCTATAGCCCGAAAAAACCCACAAGAACCTAGTGATTCCAGCCATGAAAGCCTTCGACAATACATTAGGAAGAGCTTCTTGACTGTAAGAAGAGCTGTGCAGCAGTGAAACTCTCTGCCCTGGAGTGTGTTGGAAGCTCCTTGTTTGGAAGCTTTTGAACAGAGGCTGGATGGCCATCTGTCAGGGATGCTTTGATTGTGCCTTTCCTGCATGGCAGAGGGTTGGACTAGATGGCCCATGAGATCTCTTTCAACTCTATTATTATTATTATTATTATTATTATTATTATTATTATTATTATTATGGCCATCTATTGGGGGTGCTTTGATGGTGCTTTTCCTGCATGGCAAGGGGTTGGACTAGATGGCCCACATGGTCCCTGCCAACTCTATCATCATCATCATCATCATCATCATCATCATCATCATCATTATGGCTGGATGGCCATCTGTCAGGGATTCTTTGATTGTGCCTTTTCCACATGGTGGGGGGTTGGACTAGATGGCCCATGTGGTCTCTTCCAACTCAATAATAATAATAATAATAATAATAATAATAATAATAATAAATAAGCAAGTGTTCAATTTGTGATTTTGTGATATGACATCCAGCATATATATATATCTCGTTTGCTGTGACATACTGTGTTTTTGTGTCAACAACAACAACATATTATTATTATTACTATGGCTGGATGGCCATCTATTAGGTGTGCTTTTCCTGCGTGGCAAGGGGTTGGACTAGATGGTCCACTTGGTTCCTTCCAACTCTATTATTATTATTATTATTATTATTATTATTATTATTATTATTATGGATGGCCATCTGTCAGGGATTCTTTGATTGTGCCTTTTCTGCATGACAAGGGGTTGGACTAGATGGTCCATGTGGTCTCTTCCAACTCTTTGATTCTATGATTCGATGACACCACTTGGGCTTTCATGCCTCGAGGCTATGGATTAATTAGAATTGTATTGTCAAAAGCTTTCTTGCCCAGAATCACTGGGTTGTTGTAGGTTTTTTCGGGCTATATTGCCATGTTTTAGAGACATTCTCTCCTGACATTTTGCCTGCATCTATTGCAAGCATCCTCAGAGGTAGTGAGGTTAATTAGAGTTGTCGTTTCATGCATTCTTTCACATCCTTGGCAAAAAACCCTGGCCTCCCACCAAACTACAAATCCCAAGGTGCCATAGCTTTGAACCATAGCTCAAGTAGTGTCGAATTACAACTCTGTTGAAGCATTTCGCCCTGGGTCACCAGGTTTAAAAGTGTGCCGTTTCCAAATGGTTATGGCGCTGGTCTGTGTGCATTTTGAACTGTGCTCTCCCCCTATTTTTTTTCCTTTGTGTTATGGTTTCCTTTCTTTTGCATGCGAGCCTTGGCCTTTTTCCAGGCCAAGCCTGGCTCTTTGGGAGCCAGAAGGAGGAGGAGAGAAAAGAAAGAAGGGAAGGAAGGAAGGAAGGAAAGGAGCCCAGGCCAAAGCAGCTCTTTTTTTTTTTGGACACACTCTCTTTGCACACTCAGTCCTGCACATCTGCTCTTTTTCATGGAGTTGCTATAGGAACTGTAGGGACAAAGGCGAGAGGGACGTCTCCTGGGCCTGTGCGGAAAGGGAAAGGGACGGAAGAGAGAGAGGAGGAGTTTTGCATCCTTGGTTTGCGTGTATCTTCGGCAGCCGGAGGCTGGACAAAAAGAAGTTGGGGAAGAAGGGATGGGAGGAAGTGAAGCACAGCTGGAGGCACAAGGCGGGTAGGAAGCCCACGCTCGGAGCCATGGCGGCCGCTCTGGGGTCAGACCAGAGATGGAGAACCAACACCCAGGGCCAAACAGGTAACTTTAGGACCTCTTTCTGGCCTTCCAGATGTTCCCGAGCTTTCCTTGGATCTGCTCTCTTTTCTTGGCAGATGTTCTGTGCCTCGGCTTCCGTTTGTTTTGGAGACAATGTTGGCGGCTTCGCTCTTTGCGCAGGCCTGGTGTGCCGTGTCCGCTTTTGCGACTTTTCTAGAGTTTGGAGGAGGGAAGGAAGAAAAGAAAGAAGGGGAAGGAGGCCTTTCTCAGTTCAGAGATGTCCTGGATGGCATAATGCCTGCCGGCAGAGCTGTCAAAACATACCCAAAGAAACTGCATGACTTTTTAATGGAGTCATACACAACTGTGCCGACTTTTGCAACTTTTCTAGAGTTTGGAGACCTGAGTAGCAAAAGATAGAGGAAGGAAGGAAGGAAAACAGGAAGGAAAGCAGGAAAAGGAGGTCTTTCTCCATTCGGAGATGTTCGGGATGGCATAAAGCCTGCTGGCAGAGCTGTCAAAACATACCCAAAGAAACTGTGTAACATTTTTAATGGAGGGATACATTACTGCGTCCGCGCTTGTGACTTTTCTAGTTTGGAGACCTGAATAGCAAAGGGATGGAGGGAAGATGGAAGGAAAACAGGAAGGAAAGCATGGAAACAATGTCTTTCCCAGTTCAGAGATGTCTGGGATGGCATAAAGCCTGCTGGCAAAGCTATCAAAACATACCCAAATAAACTGTGTGACATTTTAATGGAGGGATACATTACTGCAACCGCTCTTGTGACTTTTCTAGAATTTGGAGACCTGTGAGTAGCAAGGGAGGAAGGAAGGAAGGAAGGAAGGAGGGAGGGAGGGAGGGAGGGAGAGAGGGAAGGAGGAAGGAAGGAAGGCAGGAAGGAAGGAAGGAAGGAAGGAAGGAAGGAAGGAAGGAAGGTCTTTCTCAGTTTGGAGATGTCCAGGATGGCATAATGCCTGCCAGCAGAGCTGTTAAAATATACCCAAAGAAACTGCATGACATTTTAATGGAGACACATACTACTCTTTGCATTTTTGTGACTTTTCTAGGGTTTAGAGACCTGAGTAGCAAGGGGTGGAGGAAGGAAGGAAGGAAGGAAGGAAGGAAGGAAGGAAGGAAGGAAGGAAGGGGAAGGGGAAGGAAGGGGTAGGGAAGGAAAGAGAAGGGAAGGGAAGGAAATTGAAGGAGGAAAGAAAGGAAAGGAGGTCTTTCTCAGTTCGGAGATGTCCAGGATGGCATAATGCCTGCCAGCAGAGCTGTCAAAACAGACCTTTTCTAGGGTTTGGAGACCTGGGTAGCAAGGGATGAAGGAAGGAAGGAAGGAAGGAAGGGAAGGAGGTCTTTCTCTGTTAGGAGGTTTCCAGGATGGCATAATGCCTGTTGCTGGAAGAAAAGAAAGAAACAAAGAAAGGAAAGGAGGTCTTTCTCAGTTTGGAGATGTCCAGGATGGCATAATGCCTGCCAGCAGAGCTGTCAAAACATACCCAAAGAAACTGCATGACATTTTAATGGAAACACATTCTACTGTCTTCATTTTCATGACTTTTCTAGAGTTTGGAGACCTGAGTAGCAAGGGATGGAGGAAGGAAGGAGGAAAGGAGGAAGGAAGGGTGGAAGGAAGGGAGGAAAGAAAGGAAATGAGGTCTTTCTTGGTTTAGAGGTGTCCAGGATGGCATAATGCCTGCCAGTAGAGCTGTCAAAACATACTCAAAGAAACTGCATGGCATGGAGACACATACTACTGTCTGCATTCCATAACTTTTCTAGGGTTTAGAAACCTGAGTAGCAAGGGATGGAGGAAGGAAGGAAGGAAGGAGGAGGGAAGGAAGGAAGGAAGGAAGGATGGAAGGGAGGGAAAAAAGCGAAGGAGATCTTTCTCGGTTTAGAGGTGTCCAAGATGGCATAATGCCTGCCAGCAGAGCTGTCAAAATATACCCAAAGAAACTGCATGACATTTTAATGGAGACACATATTACTGTGCACATTTTCATGACTTTTCTAGGGTTTGGAGACCTGAGTAGCAAGGGATGGAGGAAGGGAGGGAGGGAGGGAAGAAAGGGAAGGAGGTATTTCTCTGTTCGGAGATGTCCAGGATGGCATCTGCTGCAGGAAAGAAAGAAAGAAACAAAGAAAGGAAAGGAAAAGAAAGGAAAGGAGGTCTTTCTCACTTTGGAGATGTCCAGGATGGCATAATGCCTGCTGGCAGAGTTGTCAAAATACACTCAAAGAAACTGCTTGATATTTTAATGGAGGGATACATTACTTTGTCTGCTCTTATGACTTTTCTAGAGTTTGGAGACCTGAGTAGCTAGGGATGGAGGAAGGAAGAAAAGAGAGGAAAGGAGGTCTTTTTCAGTTTGGAGATGTCCATGATGGCATAATGCCTGCCAACAGAACTGTCAAAAGATGTCTGAACAATTTATTGATTATCCAGTTGGCCTTATCAAAAACAGACAGTGCAAACACAACATACAACATACATCTAGTCCTCTGAAAATAAAATACAAATATACCGGTATCTGTCAGCTTGAAACCAAAAGATATCCAAAGGAAGTGTCATATTTTAATGGAGACATACACTACTGTGCCCACTTTTGCAACTTTTCTAGAGTTTGGAGACTCGAGTAGCAAGGGAGAGAGGGAAAGAAAGGAGGTCTTTCTCAGTCTGGAGATGTCCAGGGTGGCATAATGCCTGCTGGCAGAGCTGTCAAAAGATACCCAAAGAAACTGCATGACATTTTAATGGAGGGATACACTCCTGTGGTGGTGTCAAACTGCATTAATTCAACAGTGTAGATGTGCCCAAAGAGATGGGAGCAGAAGGCTGACAGATGCCGGAAGGAAGAAGTTCTGTAACTAATGGGTTCCTCCTTTCCTTTCCTTTCCTTTCTTCCCTTCCCTCCTTCCCTTCTTTCTTTCTTTCTTTCTTTCCAGCCGAGGCTCAAGGCAGCTGTTCGGTCTCCCCTCCCTCTTTTCGACTTGTAATGTTTGACTCCGTCCAATAGCTGCAACATGATTTTTAATGTACATTTGGCCAGCTGTTTGCAATTACAAATGGGAGACGCCCCGGGCCCCCGGGCTGAGAGAACATTAACGCTTTCCTGCTTTTCCAAGTTGGAGGATTAGATCTGGTTGGGTAATAATAATAATAATAACGATAATGATAATGATAATTAGTTTGCTGTTAGTTTTCCCGGCTGCCTGGCCATGTTCCAGAAGCATTCTCTCCTGACATTTCACCCACATCTATGGCAGGCATCCTCAGAAGTTGTGAGGACTATTGGAAACTAGACAAGTGGGGTTTATATATCTGTGGAATAATGTCCAGGGTGGGAGAAAGAACTCTTGTCTGTTTGAGGCAAGTGTGAAAGTTGCCATTCACCATCTTGATTAGCATTGAATGGCCTTGAAGCTTCAAAGCCTGGCTGCTTCCTGCCTGGGGAAATCCTTTGCTGGGAAGTGTTGGCTGGTCCTGATTGTTTCCTATCTGGAATTCCCATGTTTTCTCAGTGTTGTTCTTTATTTGTTGTTGTTGTTCATTCGTTCAGTCGTTTCCGACTCTTCGCGACCTCATGGACCAGCCCACGCCAGAGCTCCTTATCAGCTGCCATCGCCCCCAGCTCCTTCAAGGTCAATCCAGTCACTTCAAGGATGCCATCCATCCATCTTGCCCTTGCCATCTTTATTTACTGTCCTGATTTTAGAGTTTTTTTAATACTGGTAGCAAGATTTTGTTGATTTTCGTGGTTTCCTCATTCCTGTTGAAATTGTTCACATGCTTCTTGTGGATTTCAGTGGCTTCTCTGTGTTGTCTTACATGATGGTTGTCGGAGTGGTCCAGCATTTCTGTGTTCTGAAATAATTCCTTGATGGTCATTCTGATGCTCAGCAACCATTGAACATGCACTACTGGTTGGTCCAGCATTTCTGTGTTCTGAAATAATATGCTGTCTGCCGAATAATGGTGGTGTCTTACCAAACTACAACTCCCAGGATTCTATAGCAGTTAGAGTGATGTCAAGCTGCATGCATTCTATCATGTCGATGCAAGCAGAGTTTCATATCAAGGTGCTGCCACCAAAAAGGCCCCGCTGCCATAAACTCTTTGCTGTGACTATCAGATAGACCACAATTTGTTGAAAAAGCAAAGGCATGGATACATAGCTTGGCTTACCCAGCACCACAAATTCTTTTTCTCTTTCTCAGAAATGTGAATGGCAGTGACGGACATCCTGGCTAAAGTGGGAAACGCCAAGGATGCTGTGCTTGCCAATCCTTTTGCTGGCTGGCCTCTCCCGTTGTTCTGGCTCTGAAGTCAACCCAGGTAGGAAGTTGTGTTCAATTGTTTTTTGAGGCATTCCTATTCCATTGTGATATTTTAATGCTAAACTCCTATTGACACAGCCTAGAATGGTATTGGCTTTTAAATCTGCTGCATCACACTGTTGGCTCATATTTGGCTTGTCAATTGTGTGCCCAAATATTCCAGTTTAGGTCTTAGCAAAGCAGAATAAAATAGGACTAGGACTTTGCTCACTATCGACACCATACTCCTATTGGGGGATAGATATATATATAGATGTCTCAGTAGATGAGTGAATGAATAGATAGAGATAGATAGATAGATAGATAGATAGATAGATAGATTAGATAGATGTGTGTGTGTATCAGTAGACTGATGGAAGTAGACTGATGGAAGGAAGGAAGGAAGGATGGATGGATGGATGGATGGATGGATGGATGGATAGATAGATAGATAGATAGATAGATAGATAGATAGATGTCTCAGTAGTTGGATGGATTGATAGATGATTGAATGTTTGTTTGATTGATTGATAGATGTCTCAGTAGATTGATGGATAGGTGGATGGATAAATAGATAGATATCTCAGTAGACTGATGGATGGATGGATAGATAGATGTCTCAGTGGATGGATGGATGGATGGATGGATAGATGATAGATAGATAGATAGATAGATAGATAGATAGATAGATAGATAGATAGACAGATAGATGTCTCAGTGGATGGATTGATAGATGACTGATCATTTGATTGATTGATAGATATTTCAGTAGATTGATGGAGGGGTGGATAGAAAAATAGATATCTCAGTGGATGGATGGATGGATGGATGGATGGATGGATGGATAAATAGATAGATGTCTCTGTGGATGGATGGATGGATCAATAGATAGATAGATGTCTCAGTGAATGGATTGATGGATAGAGAGATATCTCAGTAGATTGATTGATGGATGGATAAATAGATAAGTGTCTCAGTGGATGGATGGATGGATGGATGGATGGATGGATGGATGGATAGATAGATAGATAGATAGATAGATAGATAGATAGATGTGTCAGTGGATGGATGGATTGATGTATAGATAGGTATCTCAGTAGATTGACTGATGGATATATGTCTTAGTGAATGGATGGATGGATGGATGGAGGAATAGACAGACAGACAGACAGAGCTATCTATCAATCTATCTGTCCCTCCATCCATCTATGCAAATCTTTCATAATCTATTAATTTCATGTTTAGATTCGGTCCACCTCTTAGTTATCTCACTATGTTCATACAAGTTTTCCATAATCCACAAATTTTGTATTAAGACTTGGGTCCCATCCCAAGATATAATATACATGCAAGGATTTCACAATCTATGGATTTCATGTATAGCTTGGGGTCACATCTCTATGATACCTCACAATGTATATGATGCCAATCTTTCATAGTCCATATCATCATTTAGACTTGGATCCCATCTCCAAGATATCTCATGTTTATTCAAGTATTCCAGATGGGACAGTGTGCATTCAACATGGTGGAGGGTTTTAAGGAGAGCCTGAATGGCCATCTGTCTGGAGGGCAATTGTATGATCTGACCTTTATCTTGATGTTCATCATCATGTGACTCTTGTTCCACCCTCTTCCTCAGAAATATGTCGTTATCCTTTGGGGATGCATGAAGGGACCATTCGGGACGAAGATATCACCGCTTCCAGCCAGTGGTACGATTCTACAGGACCTCAATATGCACGGTAAGCAGTGCAACTTCTGGACATACATTTCAAGCCCAGCGGTGGAGAGGTCATCAAATTGGGCAAATGTGGAGGGTCAGCTGTATTTGCTGGGACATGTTTCCTCAATCCCATTTTCTCTTTTTTTTTCTCTGGCAGGCTGCAGCGAGAGGAAGGCGATGGGGCTTGGTGTCCAGCTGGTCTCCTGCAGCCAGAAGATGTCCAGTTCCTCCAGATTGATCTCCACAAACTCTACTTCATCACTCTGGTGGGGACCCAAGGGCGGCACGCTAGGGCCACTGGCAAGGAGTTTGCCCGCGCCTATCGCGTTGACTACAGCCGCAATGGGGAGCGCTGGCTCTCTTGGAGGGACCGACAGAACAGGCAGGTGGGTGAGAGGACCTTTGCCAACGTGTTGCTAACCTGATACTTCTAGACACCTTTATCTAGACTGAGAATAAGGAGGGAAAGTCCAATCCTTTGGCTATTACATTCCAACACTTTGGCCATTGTAATCCAATCCTTTCAACACCATGCTCCAACCCTTTGGCCATTGTACTCTAGCCCATTGGCCTTCACACTCCAACTCTTTGGACATTGTACTGTAGCCCGTTGGCCATCATACTCCAACCTTTTGGCAACTGTAATTTAACTCTTTCACCACCATACTCCAAATGTTTGGCCATTGTACTCTAGCCCATTGTCCATCATACTCCAACCCATTGGTCATCATACTCCAACCCATTGTCCATCATACTCTAACCCATTGGTCATCATACTCCAACCCTTTGGCTATTGTACTGTAGCCCATTGGCCATCGTACTCCAACCTATTGGCCATCATACTCCAATCTTTTGGCTATTGTACTGCAACCATTTGGCCATTGGACTCTAGCCCATTGGCCATCATACTACAACCTTTTGGCCTTTATGTTCCAACCCCTTCACCATCATACTTCAACCCTTTGACCATTGGACTCCAACCCTTTCACCATCATACTCCAACCTTTTGGCCATTGTAATCCAACCTTTTCACCATCATACTCCAACCCTTTGGCCATTGTAATTTAACTCTTTCTCCACCATACTCCAACCCTTTAGCCATTGTACTCCAGCCCATTGGCCGTCATACTCCTACCCATTGGCCATCACACTCCACTCCTTTGGCTATTGTATTGCAACCCTTTGGCCATTGAACTCCAACCCTTTGGCCATTGGACTCTAAGCTTTCCCCAACCCATTGGCCATGGTAGTCCATGAAAGGTCACTACAATGTCTTCACCATTCCAGGTTATTCAGGGCAACATTGACACATATGATGTGGTCCTCAAAGATCTTCGCCCGCCTATCATTGCCCGCTACATCCGAGTGATCCCGGTCACTGAGCAGCCCATGACTGTCTGCATGCGAGTAGAATTGTATGGCTGCATTTGGTCTGGTAAGGATTTGATTAAAATGTTATCTCTAGGAATCTCCAGATCCTCCAGGGCAACTCCATGGCCAGCTTCCAGCAGGCCCTGACCATAGAATTTTGCTGGAGGGCTGGGAGATCCCTAACAGAATCTGGAAATCTCCAGGGTCCTCCAGCACTACTTCACGGTCAACTTCCAGCAGAAACTTGACCTTAGAATTGTGCTCTTTTTGGTCTGAAGGAGGAGGGAAGAAATGGGAAGAAGACTTGTAGATGGGGTTCCTCATGTTGACCTTCAACTATCTCCTTTCCTAGATGGTTTGGAGGCTTACAGCATGCCAGAAGGTGAGGTCATGGCAGCCCCAGGCCATCCCATCGTCTACCTGAATGATTCAATCTATGATGGTTTCCAAGAACGCAGGTAAAAGGAGACCAACACTCCAAGTTGATCATTTCTATTCCCTCCTTGATCTCCATATTTCCATCTAAAAGACATTTCTTTCAATTGGGATGGCAGCGTAATCAAAAATACTTTCTTGTTAGGTCTCTCCATGGTGGCTTAGGCCAGCTGACTGATGGCATCTTGGGGTTAGATGATTTCACCAAGAGCCACCAATACCGCGTGTGGCCGGGCTACGACTACGTGGGATGGAGGAACAACAGCTTCCGGAATGGTGCCGTTGGGCTGGAGTTCCAGTTTGACCGGCAGAGGAACTTCACCTTCATGAAGGTAGAACTTTCTTGATGGCCATTGATGCTCAGCAACTTTTGGGCATGTCTGCTTTCCATACATGGTTTAAGAGGCAGAGGACTTAACCTCCATGAAGATAGGACTTGATGCTTATTCTGATGCTCAGTAACTATTGAGATGTATGCTTTGCATGGTTTGATGAGCAGAGGAACTTCTGATGCTTCATGAAGATAGCTCATTCTGATGCTTGGTAACCCTTGGAGGTGATACATGCTTTGCACCATCAGTTTGACCAGCAGAGGAACTTTGCCTTCATGACTTTCTTGATTGTTATTCTGATGCTCAGCAACCATTGGGCTTGCATGTTTTCAGACACTAGTTTGACTGTCAGAGGAAGCTTACCTTCATGAAGTTAGGACTTCCTTGGTGGTCATTCTGATGCTCGGCAACCATTGGACATGCATGCTTTCCATACCTGGTTTAACCAGCAGAGAACGTAACCTTCATGAAGATAGGACTTGATACTCGTTCTGATGCTCAGTAACCATTGGAGATGCATGCTTTCCATCATTGGTTTGACCAGCAGAGAACGTAACCTTCATGAAGATAGGACTTGATACTCATTCTGATGCTCAGTAACCATTGGACATGTATGCTTTCCATACCTGGTTTAACCAGCAGAGGAACATTGCCTTCATGAAAGTAGGACTTTTTTGATGGTCATTCTGATGCTCGGCAACCGTTGGGCTTGCATGTTTTCAGCCACTGGTTTGACTATCAGAGGAAGTTTATTGTCATGAAGGTAGGACTTCCTTGATGGTCATTCTGATGCTCAGCAACCATTGAACATGCACTACTGGTTGGTCTCATGCCCAAAACCATTGTTTATGAATGCTTCCCACCACTAAATATGCCATCCTGATGCAATCCCCCTTCTCCAAACTCCAGGTCCACTGCAATAACATGTTCTCCAAAGGCGTGAAGATCTTTGAGCGGGTGGAGTGCTTCTTCAAGCCACAGCTCTTTGCGGAGTGGGAGGCCGAGCCTGTGGGAGCAGATACCGTTCTGGACGACAAGAACCCCAGCGCACGGTTTGTGACCGTCCCCCTCGGTCATCGGGTCGGCAAAGCCATCCTGTGCCAGTTCTACTTTGCCGACACGTGGATGTTGATCAGCGAAGTCTCCTTCCAATCGGGTAAAGATCTCACTGACAGTTGTTCCACTTTCACAGCAGTCCTGTGTACCTAACCTTAACAAATATGGAGGCTTGACTGTATTGTGTTGGATAGGGCCAACAGTATTAGGAGTTGAAATTTGAGTGGAAAGTAGGGATATTTATGGTCCAATCCTCAACCTGATCTTGAGACTCTTTTTTGGTCTCCTCTTTTCTCTAGTGTACGTGGATGTCTTTGACCCCATTGTGGTCACTCTGGCATCAAGCACAACCTCAGCAATCTTTCCATCTGAAGAAATGAATGCTACAGATGGGACCTGGGGTAAGAATGTATGGACTGGACCTCAGGACAAAAGTCCAGGGTCAAAACAATTGGACTCCAGGACAGAAGTCCAAGTATTGGTGCTGTTGAGCGCCTAGAAGGACCACAACAAAGCCTGCTACTGTAAACCCCATCATGGACTGACCACCTACCTGTCTTTGCAGAGACCACTACGAGATACGGCACCAGTCCCTGGACTGAGCCCAATTTAGAGGCTTCCAGCACCTCCAGCCTTGTCGGTTGCCTTGTGGCCATCATCCTTGTCCTCCTCGTCATCATTGTGGCCATCTTGTGGAGGCAATATGCCCAGAAACGGCTGGAGACGGTATCGTGCGTCCTGCTTTCCTCTTCCTGTATCCCACTATCATTGAGCCTTTCTCCAGATTGTCAGGTTTCCCCCTTTCTGAAGGGTTAGGGTGCATCTAGTATTGAGCCATGGCAGTTCACATGGCATCAAACTGCATTAATCCAACAGTATAGATACACCCAAAGTCTCCCTTCTGGGATAGGGGTGAGCACTCTTCCGAAGGCCCTGAACAACTTTCTTATCTCGCTTCTTCAAGGCTCCCCGACGGATCCTGGAAGAGGACGCCACCGTCCGGCTGTCTTTCTACAGCTCCAGGATGGTCGGCGGCCAAACGCAGATCCATCAAACCAACCCTACCTATGAGAGGGTCTTCCCATTGGATCTGGAGTACCACCAGCCCATCACCCTCCTCCAAAAACTACCCGAATTATCCCAAAGTGCCGAAGACTCAGGTAGGTTTGGGGGCCAAAATTATGACCTGTTGGCAAGTCGTTGGGTCATTCTGTGGAAAGAGCAAAGCACCAATGCCAGATCAGGGTCCGGACACTTTGGGACAACATTGTCTCACCCAGACATTAAAAAAAAAGTCAGAAGCAGCAACATGGCAGATACAATAAAGGTGATTGGTGCTTCTTTTAGGTTCTTCTGGGATGGACTAAGCCAGTATTTCTCAATCTTCCTAATGATGTGACCTCTTAATACAGTTCCTCATGTTGTGGTGACCTCCAACCATAACATTATTTTCATTGCTACTTCACAACTGTAACTTTGCTACTGTTATGAATTGTATTCACTGGACCAAATTTGGCACAAATACCCAATACGCCCAAATTTGAATACTGGTGGGAGGAAGGAGGCTGATTTTGTCATTTGGGAGTTGTAGTTTCTGGGATTAATAGTTCATCTACAATCAAATAACGTCCTGAACTCCACCAGCGATTGAATTGAACCAAACTTGGCATGAAGAGCTCCCATGACCAACAGAAAATACTGGAAGGGTTTGGTGGGCATTGACCTTGAGTTTGGGAGTTGTAGTTTACCTACATCTAGAGAGCATTGTGGACTCAAACAATGATGGATCTGGACCAAACTCTGCACGAATACTCAATATGCCCAAATGTGATCACTGGTGGAGTTTGGGGAGAATAGACCTTGACATTTGGACGTTGTAGTTGCTGGGATTTACAGTTCACCTACAATCAAAGATCATTCTGAATCCCATCAATGATAGAATTGGGTCAAACTTCCCACACAGAACCCCTGTGATGTACAGAAAACACTGTGTTTTGTGATGGTCTTTGGCGACTCCTCTGACACCCCCCTTTGCGACTCCCCCTCAAGGGATCCCAACCCCCAGGCTGAGAAACACTGGACTAAGCTCTTGCATTTTGCCACTCAATTCAAGGAGAGGTTAGATATTTATATTGACCCATGGATAAGTTGACCCATGTTCTTGGTTGTCATTTTTTTCTAGCTTGTAGCGGCGATTATGCTGAGCCGGACCTCACCAAATGTACCCCTCACCAAGGATTCCAGAATAATGTTCCACATTATGCCGAGACAGATATCGTCAGCCTACAAGGAGTAACCGGCAATAATACATACGCAGTACCTGCCATTACAGTTGATTCATTGATCAAAAAGGATATCTCAGTAGCCGAATTCCCCAGGCAGCAGCTGCGACTCAAGGAGAAACTAGGAGAAGGGCAATTTGGGGAGGTAAGTCTACCCATTTCCTAGATTTCCCTTTACGCCCATGTGTCACACTCTGTCTTCGTTGTCAGAAATCCTGCCAACTACGCCAAATATGTCTTGAATACTTTTGATCAGACCTTCTCCTTGTAGGTCCATTTATGTGAAGCCGATGGTCTCCTAGAATTTCTTGGACGCTCTTCTTCAGATGCATCCAGCCGGCCGGTCCTAGTTGCCGTCAAAATGCTGAGAGCCAACGTCACCAAGACGGCCAGGTGAGTTTCAACTGTTGCCATTATCTGACATGAAAGAGGCAATGTTTTCCACGTTCTTTCATTCAGTGAGAACCCATCTCTAATTACCTCTCTCTCCACTTCCTAGGAATGACTTCCTAAAGGAGATCAAGATCATGTCTCGCCTGAAAGATCCAAACATCATCCGGCTCCTGGGAGTCTGCGTGCGGGACGATCCGCTGTGCATGATCACTGAATACATGGAAAACGGGGATCTTCACCAGTTCTTGTTGCAACGGCAGAGTAGAAGTACCTTCACCCTCTCCAACAACATTCCCTGCGTGAGGTAAAAAAGGAAAGTGGTGAGGGCAAGGCCAAATAAGTTATAGAAGCTATGGGGTTAATGAAAAGCTGATATGTGTGTGGACGTGTCTTCAAGTTGTCTATGGTGAGCTCATACATTTCAAGGGTTTTTCTAGACTCAGAGGTGGTTTTGCCAGATCCTTCCTCTGAAATAGAGCCCGTAACACATGGTATTCCTTTGCAGTCTCCTACCCAGGGCTGACCCTCCTTAGATTCCAAGTGTCTTTACACACTTATGGCAATCTCATAGGGTTTTCTTACTTTGGGAATCTCCATGAGTTGAGATGCCTTGAAATCTACCCTATAGCACCTGGTACTCATTGGTGGCATCCTATTCAAGTACTAACCAGAGTTGATCCTGCTTTGGTTCCAAGATCAGATGAAATCTAGTGCCTTCTAGTATCTTGTTGACTTATGACAACCTCATGAATTTAGTAGGGCTTTTCTTTGATGAGAAATACTCAGGATGGTTTTTCCAGTTGTTTCCTCTGAAATATTGCTTACAACATCTGGTATTTTTGGTGGTCTCCCATCCAAGTACTAAGTTTCCAAGATGAGATGGGATCTAGTGCCTTGAGGGTATTTAGGCTCATGCAAGCAGCCATATCAAGGAGGAAAATAGGAAGAGAACTTCTGGTGGATGAAATCAAGCTATTCGGAGAAAGTCCAGGCGTTGCTCCAGTTCTGCTTGGTCTGCTGAAAATCCATCACAATTTGGTATAACCAAGGAGGTCCCACCTTTGTCTTGATTGTTTCTGTTCCCCAGCTGCCTCCACCTCCTGCTCATGGCGACCCAGATCGCGTCCGGCATGAAATACTTGGCATCCCTCAACTTTGTCCACCGCGACTTGGCCACTCGCAACTGCCTGGTTGGGAACAACTACACCATCAAGATTGCTGATTTCGGCATGAGCCGGAACCTTTACAGCGGGGATTACTATAGGATCCAAGGCAGGGCTGTGCTGCCAATTCGCTGGATGGCCTGGGAGAGCATCCTCCTGGTAAGACAGCATACATGACACTCCTCATTGGGAGGAATACACTCTGTCATATGATTTTCTTAGGTCATGAACATTCAGGATTTGTTTGGCTAGTTCCTTCCTCTGAAATAGAGCCTACAAAACCTTGTATTCATTGGTGATCCCCTTTCCAAGTCTTAACCAGGTCTGACCCTGCTTAATTTCCAAGATGATGACTCCATGAACTTCATAGGGTTTTCTTGAGCAAGGAAGTCTCAGAGGTGTTTTGGCCAGTTCCTTCTTCTGAAAGAGAGCCTACAGGACCTTTTATTCATTGGTGATGCACCATCCGTCTCAATCTGGTTTGATCCTGCTTAGTTTCCAAGATCAGATGGAGTCTGGTGCTTTGTTGACAATGTACCTGGTCATCATGGAAAGTCTCCCAACCATACCCAGGCATTTTCTAGGTCCTCCTGTGTGACTCTAGTATTCTTGGGTTAAATGTCCTTCATTTAATGTTGTTGTTGTTATTATTTTAAAAAGGCTATCTGTTATCCACAGTTTCATGTATGCACCAAACGACATCTCCCACCATTCCATAGCATTGAGCCACGGCAGCCCAAGTGGTGTCAAATTGCATTAACCCTACAGTGTAGATGCCCTCTAAATGTGAGCCAAGGTTAGAGGATGCTGAGGACCCCACAGAGAAGGACCTCAACCAGATGTGGTCTTTTCTCTTGGATCAAGGTGGCTTCCCGCTTTCTCATTGCAGGGCAAGTTCACCACAGCGAGCGACGCATGGGCTTTCGGGGTCACGCTGTGGGAGATGTTCACCCTGTGCAAGGAGCAACCCTACAGTTGGCTATCAGATGAGCAGGTCATCGAGAATACAGGGGAGTTCTTCCGAGACCAAGGACGACAGGTATGGAAGATACATCATCTCCTGGGCAGCCATTAGCAACCTTTCCCCATAATTCTACTGTCCAGCTTTATGGAAACATCAGGATGGTGGGTTCCCATCATCTCATGTTCACTGGAGACATAGACATTACAGTCACCCCCCCCCCCCTCTCCCCTATTTGTGGCATTGACCTTGTGGGATTGGATTACTCACAGATTTGGGAATTCCCTAGGTTCTCCAGTGTGACTCCATGGTCAACTTCTTTCAGACCTAGAGATTTCTAGGGAGAACACCTTTCTACAAATCTCTTGGTTCTGCAGTGAAGATCCATGGTCAGCTTCCAGGAGAAGAAGAAGAAGATGATGATGATGATGGTGATGCAGGGGACCTTTCTGCTAATGCAGGGACTTTGGAGAGTCTTATTTGGCCAATTTATGGGTTGACAGGTTAGACCACTGAGCTGAGAAACTTGCTGACTGAAAAGGTTGGCGGTTCAAATCCAGGGAGCAGGGTGAGCTCTAGCTGTTAGCCTCAGCTTCTGCCAACCTAGCAGTTTGAAAACATGCAAGTATGAGTAGATCAATAGGTACTGCTTCTGCGGGAAGGCAAGGGCACTCCATGTAGTCATGCCGGCCAGATAACCTAGGAGGCGTCTACGGACAATGCCAGCTCTTCGGCTTAGAAATGGAGATGAACACCAACCCCCAGAGTCAGACTTAATGTCAGGGGAAAACATTTATCTTTACCTATTGGTTAAATACAGTGTTAATCTCCAATGCCATTGGATGTGTCTAAGCATCTAAGCATTATTATTGCTCTTAATAATAATAATAATAATAATAATAATAATAATAATAATAATATAAAATAAATAGGCTCAACCCGTCAAACTCACTCCGCCTTTGTCTCCTATAGGCTTACTTGTCCCAACCGCCGCTGTGTCCAAACCTGGTCTTCTCCTTGATGATGAAGTGCTGGAGCCGAGACATCAAGGATCGCCCGGCCTTCGAAGCCATCCACTTATTCCTGGTCGAGCAAATGGATGGAAGCATTTGAGCCGCAAAAGGGATGGAACGAGGCTGGCCATGGGTTTGTAGCTTGGGGAAAAGCCAGGCGAAGACCACACAAGGAACCCGTCATTGATTCTGGGGAATGCCTTTGCAACGTGGCACAGATGTGCTCTCGTCTTGTGCCAAACCACGGCGTTGATATAGACAACAAATGTTTGCCGTTGGACTTGAGATAACATCTTATTGACCCGATCTTTCTACGCACCAAAGACTGCCTGTCTCATGGATTCCTTCCTTCCTTCCTGGAAATACTGAGAGTTTTGTGGTCCTTTGCTGTCTGTTTCTCAACGTATGTTCTAACTTGGGGTGCATCTACACCAGGCATGGGCAAACTTGTGGCCCTCCAGGTTTTGTACTTCAACTCCCATAATTCCTAACAGCCTCCAAAACACCTGGAGGGCCGAAGATTGCCTATGCCTGATCTACACTGTCGAATTAACGCAGTTCAGAACCACATTAACTGCCGCATCTTAATGTTTAATTGCTGTTTGGTAGCCCAGGTTTGTCTTCTGTAGAATTATTGACTGTGGGATCATTGCAATGATGAACAACAGTGGCAACAGTGAGTCACCCTGGAAAATTCATCTCTTGATGTTAACAGTTCCATAGCTTTCATTGCCCACAAACAGCTCAGTTTTCCATTATTTCACTACATTTCAGTGAATTTACTAATATTTTCACAAACCCCGATGACATCCAGACATTTGATGATCCAACTGCAAGGAGCATTCATGAAAGATTTCCCCTGATCCATTTTCTGAGAGCAACGAAATTGTAAATTGGCACGTAACCTATTACTTACTTACTTAGGCGATCCCTCGTAGTCCGAGGATGATGGTCCTCCAAGGTCGGTGTTCTGTCGGTGAGTCTGTAAGTGACTGTGGAGCCCAATTCTTGATCTGCATCTTCTCCCGCAATGAGGGCATTGGTTTCCAGGTGGAAGGCGGTCCCGGTCGGGGTTGGTTTGAGGGCAAAAGAGAGAGGTTTCCCTCCATTCGTGCCTCTTCAAATTCTGCAGCACTGCTGGTCACAGCTGATCTCCAGCTGGAGCGCTCAAGGGCCAGGGCTTCCCAGTTCTCAGTGTCTATGCCAGAGTTTTTAAGGTTGGCTTTGAGCCCATCTTTCAATCTCTTTTCCTGCCCACCGACATTCCGTTTTCCGTTCTTGAGTTCAGAGTAGAGCAATTGCTTTGGGAGATGGTGGTCAGGCATCCGGACAACGTGGTCGGTCCAGCAGAGTTGATGGCCAAGGACCATCACTTCAATGCTGGTGGTCTTTGCTTCTTCCAACATGCTGACATTTGTCCGCTTGTCTTCCCAAGAGATTTGCAGGATTTTCCAGAGGCAGCACTGATGGACGTAACCTATAGAGACGTATATCATTACACACGTGCAGTTTCAGAACTTTGTGATAAATACAAGTGGGTCAGGGGAAATCTTTAATGAACGCCTCTTGTATGTAATCCTGGGTTGCTGTCATTTGGTGAGCCACCGGCGTTGTTTTTCTGAGAAGGTGAAGAACGTCATTCAACGACAATTCCAACAACTCCATAAACACTAAAAGAGGTGCCAAATGATATTAATTTGACAGTGTCGGTAAGATGGTGTCTTTCCCATTTCATCCCAGTATAAAGACCTTATGTGGAATGGGATACTTTGGATTTGGGCAAAGCTCTAAATGCTCAAGGTATGAATGTGTCCGAATTCTTCCACACTGGATTTTATGTTTCGATTGACACACTATATAAGGAATGTTTATAGGAAGACCCTCTACTAGTCTGCAAATGGGGATAGTTAACACTGTGGCTATTATCATGATTATGTGAAACTTAAGGCCAAAATGGACTGTTGTGTAGATTATTCTGTGCCTGGATCTCGTTTTCAGAGGAAGCCAAAGAAGAGGCAGAACTCAGGTTTGGATCTTCTGGCCAATATCTTTGTATTATTATTCAATCTCCTCTCTTTGTACTGGATGAGTATTTCGTCTCCGGAACACTTGGCACCGGAAGTATTTTGGATTTCTGATTATTATTTCCCCCCAGATTCGAATAATTTGCATATTCATAAGGAGACGCTTCAGAGATGGGGAACCAAGTCGAAACCCGCCGTTCATTTTATGCAATAGGTCATTTTGATACAATATTTGTAATCATTTTGTGCATGAAACGAAGTACGTTGAACTACGGAAAAGTGAACAGTGCCACTGTCTCGGCCACCGATGGGGACAATTTTGGAGTATTTTGCGTAAGGGATGCTCAAGCTGCATAAAGACTACCTGCTTTTACTTTTTGGAAATCTTTTAGGGACATTTTTATCTTGGAAAGCGCTGCCAAACTGCGTTAAGTCGAAGATGTAGACGCACCCCTTGAGCCTCGTCGCCACTCCTGTTTTCTTTCCATGTTACTTGAAGTTCGAAACTGTGGATTCTTTGGCCATTTTGTCCCAGAGCACATACGATTCCCCTCCAAATAAAGTCGCGCTCTTTCCTCTTTCCCTTTTTTTCCATCTGGTTCGGTTTGGCGTCACTTCCTCCAGCTGTTGCGGCTGTGTACATACTGTATTTAGAACAGCGCCCAGATGTGTACATACTATAATATATGGATTGTTCACCAGCACATTTTCCTCTCCACAATCTTTCGGCGGATGGGGATCGTGCCTTGTTGTCTGTTTTGTTTTGTTTTTTCTACATCGACAAATGACCAATAAATTGTGTTGGTTTCCTGTGTTGCCGTTCCCTTTCCGCGACGCCCCTCAACCCAATCCATTCCCTTCTTGATATGAATTGTGGTTTCAAGCACAAGTTTTAAATATATATAAATTAAAATGTAAAGTTCGTTTGTGGGATTAACAGAACTGAAAAACCACTGGACGACTTGACACCAAATTTGGACACAAGGCACCTAACAACCCAATGCATGTCCTTCACTCAAAAAATTTGATTTTGTCATTTGGGAGTTGTAGTTGCTGGGATTTCTAGTTCACCTACAATCAAAGAACATTCTGAACCCCACCAATGATCGATTTGAACCAAACTTGGCACACAGTTCTCCCATGACCAACAGAAAATACTGGAAGGGTTTGGTTTTGGAGTTGTAGTTCACCTACATTCAAAGATCACTGTGGACTCAAACAATGATAGATCTGGACCAAACTCTACAAGAATACACAATATGTCCAAATGTGAACATTGGTGGAGTTTGGGGAAAATAGAATCTTGACATTTGGGAGTTGTAGTTGCTGGGATTTATAGTTCACCAACAATCACAGAGCATTCTGAACCCACAGCAACGTGTGGCAGGGGACGGCTAGTGTGCCCAGTGTGCCGATCACCACTGGGACCAGAGTTTTTGCAGTTCGATCTTTAAGAAATATTATTATTATTATTATTAGTAGTAGTAGTAGTAATAGTAGTAATATTTACACACTTACACACACACACACACACACACACCTAGCACATTTTGGGGGAAATGTTATATCTATACACATAATAAAATGAAAATACATACTTACACAGACAAGCTCTTGCCTCCACAAACAACTATTGTTCCCACTACTCAGGAGACACCAATGGCCCTCTGTCCAATGACATTGAAGGTTATAGTGAGCATCATGAACATTTCCAAGAGCCCTGCCAATGTCCTCCACAAACACAAGACTCAAGGTAGTGTGCGTGTGTGTGTGTGTGTATATATATGAAACATAAATATATATATTCATTATATGTGTGTGTATATCTGCATGTGTGTATAAATATAATAATAATAATAATAATAATAATAATAATAATAATAGTATTTCTTAAATATCAAACTGCAGTGGTGATCAGCACACTGGGTACAGTGCCTAAAGACCTTGGCCTGCACTTAAACACAATCGGCGCTAACAAAATTACCATCTGCCAGCTGCAGAAGGGCACCTTACTGGGATCTGCGCGCATCATTCGCCAATACATCACACAGTCCTAGACACTTGGGAAGTGTCCGCAGTGTGATCCAATACAACAGCCAGCAGAGTGATCTTGTCTGCTGTGGACTCATCTTTTTGTGTTTCAAATAATAATAATAACAACAACAACAATAATAATAGTATCACACAGTCCTAGACACTTGGGAAGTGTCCGCAGTGTGATCCAATACAACAGCCAGCAGAGTGATCTTGTCTGCTGTGGACTCATCTTGTTGTGTTTCCAATGATAATGATAATAATAATAATAATAATAATAATAATAATAATACATCACACAGTCCTAGATGCTTAGGAAGTATTCAACTTGTGATTTTGTGATACGAAATCCAGCATATAGATCTCGTTTGCTGTGACATACTGTGCTTTTGTGTCAGTAAAATAATAATAATAATAATAATAATAATAATAATAATAGTATTTCTTATTAGCAGTGCTGTAACCCACCTCGAGAGAGTAAGAAATAAAATTAATATTATTATGTACAGATATTATGTACACATGCGTATACATACACATGAGCACACACACATACATATGAATATACATTCGTGTTTCTTTCACCCAAATTGCCACGCAATCCCTTCTTTCAATAACTTGTCCTTTCTAACTATCCAAATGAAAAGTTCCCTATTATTATTATTATTATTATTATTATTTGGAAAAAATCTCTATTGGGAGTTTCCAGCCTTTAAACAATGTCTCTCTTGATCTTCCTCTTCTCAAACTACATCTATCCATTTCTGCTCAATCTACCATTCCTTTACCTAGTGTTTCTCAACCTGGGGGTCGGGATCCCGGGGGAGGGGGGGGGTCGCGAGAGAGTGTCAGAGGGGTCGCCAAAGACCATCAGAAAACTCAATATTTTCTGTTGGTCATGGGGTTGTGTGCCCACAGTGCTTTCTGGATGTAGGTGAACTACAACTCCCGAACTCAAGGTCAATGCCCACCAAACCCTTCTAGTATTTTCTGTTGGTCATGAGAGTTCTGTGTGCCAAGTTTGGATCAATTCCATCATTGGTGGACTTCAGAGTGCTCTTTGATGGTAGGTGAACTATAAATCCCAGCAACTGCAACTCCCAAATGTTAAAGTCTATTTTATCCAAACTCCACCAGTGTTCGCATTTTGCCAATTTTGGTCCAGATCCATCACTGAGTCCACAGTGCTCTGTGGATATAGGTGAACTACAACTTCAGAACTCAAGGTCCATGCCCAGAAAACCCTTCCAGTATCTTCTGTTGGTTATGGGAGTTTGGTGTGCCAAGTTTGGTTCCATTCCATCGTTGGTGGAGTTCACAGTGCTCTTTGATGATAGGTGAACTAGAAATCCCAGCAACTACCACTCCCAAGTGAGAAAATCAATGTCCCTCCAACCCCATCTGTATTCAAATTAGAGCTTATTAGGTATTTGATCCAGTGAATGAAATCAGATATCAGATATTTACATTACAGTTCATAACAGGAGCAAAATGATAGTTATGAAGTAGCAACAAAAATAATGTTATGGTTGGGGATCACCACAACAGGAGGAACTGTAATAAGGGGTCGCAGCATTAGGAAAGTTGAGAAACACTGCTTTACACTTTCCATCTTTGTGCATTGCACAGCCTTGCTTTGGGAGTCATATATTGAAGGAATCCTCCAAAAAGAAGAAAAAATGTTCTGGTTGTTCTCAATCTCTCAAAGCATCGCGATCAACCAATGAGGACAAGAGTTGCTCCATTTCTTATTTTTTGTAATGTTTTCTTTAAGGCTGAGGCAAGTTTGTGTTGGAGGTAAGTGTCCAAATAATAATATGAATAGCAGCATCCAGGGTTTCAAAGCATTCCGATTCCTGATCGTGGTGACAACCCTGAAAGGTAGATTGATAATATGATGATCTTGATGAGATTGACGAAGGCACGTTTTTGGTGAGACTAAGTGTAAGGGGTCCTCAAAAAGAAACTATGCTGTCGTGCCTGGGGGCTATAACTCTTAGTGAAAGAGACATAGACGTGACATCTTTCCCCCAGGGGATTGCTTCTTGCCTTCCTTTAGAGAACTGGAACTCCCAAGGACCAAAACACTGTAGATAACTCAAAATAGGTTTTATTCTTCACAAAGAGTTATCCCTTTAAGGCAATAAGCTGGAAGTTTCAAAGGGGGTAAAGGAAATATACATTACAGTCTCTGGTCGTCTTGGGTCCAAGGAGATTTTGCAGCTGAGAAGCTTTTCCTGTTCCCTCTTCTCTCAGTGGCTGTGAAGGTCGGAACAAACACAACCCCCAGTCCAATGGCCTATGTTGAAGGCATAGAGTCTTCCTTTTGATGCCAAAGGACCGGCTTGAAGGCGCTTGGGTCTCCTCAACATTGTCCAGGGCGATCTGGGACTGGAAGCATGAGTCCCAAGGGTAAAAACCTTAGAATTGGTGATGAGAGGTAACTTAATTAAGGGCTTTAGAGCCAAGTCTCTTTCTCACTTCTATCTGATAGAAAGTTTGATGGTAGAATGGAAAAGGAAAAGCTCTGTCCTCCTCCAGGAAGAGGTGGAGCCAAACAATTAGGCTGAGGAAGCAATATAACTGATGCAAACAACATTGATTGACAGCTATAAATAACCAATCAATCCAATTATACATTTACAAAGTAAGCAAGTATGGGCATGTTATACAGTTTAAACCTTTGCATTTTACACACAGGTGGCGCCACTCGCGCAGTCACAGGAACTTAGGTTTCCCCTGGATTTGCAGTCACAGACGTGAGCGACATCTGTAACATGCATGCTTTGCTGCACCTCTCTGCTCTTCCCCTGCCTCTGTGTTTCTTCAATCACTGTCTTTCAGCGAAGAGCCCTTGACAGTTCACTGGCTATTATTGTTCCAAATTATTTAGTTACTCATACTCAGACGGTCATGGCGGAAGAGAGAGATCAAGCACACAGTCGGGCCTTTGCCGTTTGTGCTTATCTCTGTGTTGACACCCCATACATGGCATCTGTCTCACTTGACTGGAGGTGTCATTCTAGTCCTTCGTCTCTAGGCACTGAGTGATTTCAACCCCTCAGTTACCCATATGTCTTGGGAATGATTTTCCCCTGGAATATAGCTCCAACAATCGATTAATAGTAAGCTCTGGTTCAAGTTGTTTCCCTGGCTGGGTTTCCATCTTCAGAGGCAGAGAAAAGAGCTTGGAAGAACAAGAGAAAAGAAGCATCCGTTGGGTAAGAAGCCATGGAGGTCCACTTTGCGGAGATAGGACATCCCCCATAAGTCTAACAACAAAGGAGTGTCTTTGCTTGTGGTGAAACGAGAGGATCGGGAACTGACACAGTTTGGCATCCATGTCCTCAATGTGTGCCAATCCCTTCTTTCACTGAAAGAAGTTTATGAGGAGCAAGACGATGGCCAGCGCCAAGGTGACCACGATGAAGAAGACACTGGCCACCCAGGGTCCTTCTTCATGGCCTCGCAATGTTTGGGGCATCTCCGAGGGGATCATGTTGGTGAGGTTCAGCATATAGCCCAGCGTCCAGCCGATGTCTGAGTTCCCTGCCTGCCAAAATGGGAAAGAAACAAAAGGCACAAGATCACCAAGGAGGTGAGTGGGCATTGTGGCAAATCGTGCCCACAGAGATGCCGTCCATAATTCAAGAGCCAACAGACTCTATAGCTACATTGGTTACACAAACAAAGAGTATATTACATTGTACTCAGTATTCACACACACACAAACATTCACACTTCATGCATACGTTACTATCCTTTCTCCCTACTCCTGGAGAAGAGAACCGAACATTGGCTAGATTGTCACAAATATATAATGTATGGTTTGAATAAAATTGCTTAACAGGAATAAGACTGGGGTCTATATAACTTGGAGATGCCATCCTAAGAAATGAGGCCTGGAAATCGACTGACCTGATGGGACTGTAATAAAAGTTTCTGATAAGAGCTGCTGATGAGCAGAAACAAATGATTAAGTCTCAGTGGAAAACAACATGTTTACATTACCAAAGACAATGACTCTTTAAGTTAAGAGGGAAGCAAACTATGCTCCTTAAGTAGGAAAACCTATTATTGTTGCATGAACCCTCCCTGGGCAAAATTATTATTTGTTCCCTTTGTGCCTGCAGCAAAGAGTTCCAAAGGCTGCAGACACTTAAAGTGTAATTGTTTGGCTCTGAGCATGTTCAGACAATCAGGAAACTAATTACAGACTGCTTATGATCCTTCAATAAATTGGTTACCCTGAACTCTGTGCTTCTCTTGCTGTAATGTGCCTTTCTGAGCCATCATGTATCTTTCCTCTTTTCTTCTCTTTCTGGATAGCTGGTTCCCCCATTAGAAAGCCTCTGATAGTTTAAGCTCTCTCTGCTCATTATATTTCTCTCCAGCCACCCTCCCTGTCTCAGAGCTCGCTCTCTGGCTTCTTTTGGGACGTAACTCCACCCAGGGATTCTGAAGACTATGTTTTCAGTCTTTCAGTTTTCTAAGCCTGAGAAACTATGTCTCCCAGGACCGCTGTTAAAAAGAACTCTTTACCTGCTGAATAATCATGTGTTCTAAGGTCGTTTTCCTTATCCATTCCCCTCCTTGCAATGTGTAACCTTTCTGCCTTTTTGTTCCAAAGTCCCCCCCAGTGTCTCAGCACTGGAAAAATCTGAATTATGGCAGGATGGTCAAACATCAATGTTTATTGTAACCACTCAGTGACAATAGCCAGACTGGCTCGCAGGCCCTTAGGACTCGCTGGTCACTTGGACATTTCCTACCTCCATAATCCTCTCAAGAATCCATTGTTTCCCTCTCGTCCCGCCTCCCTCTCACCTGATTCGTCAGGACGCCAAGGCAGCAGAAGCCCAGCAATTGGCCCAGGCACTCAGGAGGATACTTTCACCAAAATTCCCCCATTGTTCCTATGTCTCAGCACTTGAAAAATCCGAATTATGGCAGGATCGCCAAACATCAATGTTTATTGCAACCACTCAGTGACAATAGCCAGACTGGCTTGCAGGCCCTTAGGACTCGCTGGTCACTTGGACATTTCCTACCTCCATGATCCTCTCAAGAATCCATTGTTTCCCTCTCGTCCCGCCTCCCTCTCTCCTGATGCGTCAGGACGCCAAGGCAGCAGAAGCCCAGTGGTTGGCCCAGGCGCTCAGGAGGTGGCCAAGCCTCCTCCCAGCTGTAGAGTGCCAGCCAATCATCGTCGAGCTGGCAGAGGGCGGGGAATGGGAGATTCAAACCTGGCAGCTGTATAAAAAGGCCTTTATTTTTGTACACTGTATGCTTAGCTTGGCGAAATATTGCTGCTTTGCATCCTTTTCAGCTGAATGGCAATAAAACCATCTCGGTGGTGCTTGCTTCAACTTTGGTGAGATTTCTTTTGGGAAGTTAGGAAAAACCTTTTAAATTGGGCTTCTCTTTGCTCACCATTGTAGCGAGCCCTCTTTGGTGGGTCCGCAGGGTCTCTCCTTCAGGGCCAGACCCTTTTCAATTCCTCCATGATTTCAGTTGGACTGGATGGCCCGCGTGGTCTCTATTATTTTATGATTTCACAGCCGTTGACGGTTGTGTGCATACTGTGAAATCATATAATGATAGAGTTGGAAGAGACCATCCAGTCCAACCCGCTATCATTTCCAAACGCTAACGGATGCTCGGCCCATGTTTGCATCTCTCACCTGCATCTGGAAGGCGATGTTTTCCCAACTCGTGTTGCTGAAGCCATAGCCGTCCAACAACAGGGTGAGGATGTAGTTGGCGCTGGCGCAGTAATTTAATAAGCGGGTTGAGTTTTGTTTCGGATAGCTTGTATTCAGCTGGAAAATAGAAGGGATGAGTATGTAAACAAAGAAGGACATCAGGGCCCACTCCAAACATTTCCTGCCAGAAGCTGTGTTACAAGTCATATACGTTCGAGACGTATGATAGATGCCGGATACGTACATCCTTCCATGTTCGGTCGCAGAAGGCATTAATCGCATCTTCGACGACAGGCAGTGGATGCGTTTCAGTGAGATTGAGGAAACTGAAGGTATAGTAGTAGGCGGAAAAGGCCTGCAAGGGAACGTTAGGCAATGAATGAGAGGTTTCAGGTGCATCCGCACCATGGAATTAATGTGGTTTGGGACTGCAAACAGAAATTATATTTATCTGGTATCTACCAATCCCCAGGAGTGCTGGTTCACTGGAGAGTCAATAATAATAAATACAACAATAGTATTTATTATGGTCCATAGACACATCAGAAAACAAACAGTCATTTATATATTCTTCCATCTCAGAGTAATAATAATAATAATATAAGAACTATAATAATAACATTTATAACCCAGAAACAAAACGAGAAACAATGGATTCTTGAGAGGATTATGGAGGTAGGAAATATATTACATAGTCTAAAAAACAGTAATAATAATATAGCAATAAAAGAAATATAATAAAAAATATGTGATATAATATCTATATAAATAAAAATGTAATGTTCGTTTGTGGGATTAACAGAACTCAAAACCCTCTGGACGAATTGACACCAAATTTGGACGCAAGACACATAACAACCCAATGTATGTCCTTCACTCAAAAAAATTGATTTTGCCATTTGGGAGTTGTAGTTCCTGGGATTTATAGTTCACCTACAATCACAGAGCATTCTGAACCCCCCCCCCCAACGATAGATTTGGGCCAAGAAGAATATAACAAGAAGAAATATTAAAACAAGAATAATAATAATTATAATCATAATCATAATAATCATAATAGCAGCAGCAATTTAGGACACTATACCAGGAATTTTCCATCAACCCTCGGTTGGTAGACCCCGTTGAAGCCGCAGGATTTGTTATGGCTGCAGTTGGAGAAGTTGAAGATGTTCCTGATGGCTTCGCGGCAAAGGCGAGCATTGCCCGTGCCCACCAGGAACACTTTTGAGGCAGCGTCTGGCGGCTTGGTCTGGTTGTTGGCGCATGAAGAGTTGAATAGGGAAGCCACCTCGATGGATTCGTTATAGCCTTTGGGGTAACAGGGATGATCCAGGGTGGATGAAGAGGAGCTGTCATTCTGGGGGAGAAAAAGGCAGGTCAGAACCCTGAAATAATAATAATAATAATAATAATAATAATAATAATAATAATAATAGACAAGCAGCAATTGGAAAAACTTACAGAATATGAGAATTTAAAGATCGAACTGCAAAGAAGCTGGCACAAGCCAGTCAAGGTGGTCTCATTGGTGATCGGCACAGTGGGTGCAGTGCCTCAAGACCTTGGCCTGCACTAAAAAACAATCAACGCTGACAAAATTACAATCGGTCAGCTGCAAAAGGCCACCCTGCACACATTATTTGCTGATACATCACACAGTCCTGGACACTTGGGAAGTGTTCGACATGGGATCCAATACAACACTTGTTTGCTGTGGACTCATCTTGTTGTGTATCTAATAATAATAATAATAATAATAATTGATGAGCAGCAACTGGAAAAGCTCACATAATATGGGAATCTAAAGATGGAACTGCAAAGACTCTGGCACAAGCCAGTCAAGGTGGTCCCAGTGGTGATTGGCACACTGGGTGCAGTGCCTCAAGACCGTGGCCTGCACTAAAAAACAATCAACGCTGACAAAATTATAATCGGTCAGCTGCAAAAGGCCACCCTACTCAGATCTGCACACCTCACTACCTCTGAGGATGCTTGCCATAGATGCAGGTGAAACGTCAGGAGAAAATGCCTCTAGAACATGGCCATATAGCCCAGAAAAACCTACAACTTGGGTGCAGTGCCTCAGGACCTTGGCCTGCACTTAAAAACAATCAGCGCTGACAAAATGACCACCTGTCAGCTGCAAAAGGCCACCCTACTTGGATCTGCACACATGATTCGCCGATACATCATATAGTCCTGGACACTTGGGAAGTGTTCAACATGGGATCCAATACAACACTTGTTTGCTGTGGACTCATCTTGTTGTGTATCTAATAATAATAATAATAATAATAATAATAATAGATGAGCAGCAACTGGAAAAGCTCACATAATATGAGAATTTAAAGACTGAACTGCAAAGACTCTAGCACAAGCCAGTCAAAGTGGTCCCAGTGGTGATCGGCACACTGGGTGTAGTGCCTCAAGACCTTGGCCTACACTTAAAAACAATAGGCGCTGACAAAATGACCACCTGTCAGCTGCAAAAGGCCACCCTATGCGGATCTGCACGCATTATTCACTGATATCACACAGTCCTAGACACTTGGGAAGTGTCCGACGAGGGATCCAATACAACACTTGTTTACTGTTGTGTATCAAATAATAATAATAATAATAATAATTGTCCAAAATAATAATAATAATAATAATAATAGTCCAAAAGTGCTGGTACCTCAGCACACTACAGCTCCCAGGACCCCATAGCATTGAGTCATAGCAGTTAAAGTGGGATCAAACTGCATTAATCCCACAGTGTAGATGCACCCAAACACCATGGGATAATCCAGCCAAGCTGCTTGCATGTCTTGATTGCAGATGCAAAGCACCTGCCTTTGCCAAGGTCTCCATTGCAAGCCTTGGATGGATTTGCTCCTCACAAAGTAAGTTGGAAAGGCACTTTTTAAAGTGGAAATAGCATGGGAAGCCTTGCATTTTCCAAGTTCTGCTATAACTTTTCAGTCCCTTGAGATTTTTCATGTGTTTTATGGCTCCAAACATTAAGGAGAGCAGTTGAAATGCTTTGCAGTTGCTATATTGATGCTTTACTGCATTGACGCTGTTTTAATTTGCATTGGTTTGGGATATATATATGGGATAAAGCATGGATTTTAAGGCTTTTTTGGGCCCCGAAAAATGTCATATTGTCCCTGACATATTGTGTTATAAAAGGCAAAATATCTAATGCTGGGAACAATCTCCAAGCAAGCATTCACAATCACAAGACATAGAATATTATTATTATTGTGATTATATATATATATATATATATATATATATATATATATATAATTATGGAATATGTATTTATATGTTATTTCACATTATTATATTTATATATTAATTATTATTACATATGTTATTATTATAGATTATCATTTTATTATATATATTAATATTGTATTTTATTCATTTATTATTATTTCATTTTAATTATTATTTATTTTAGGTTTATTTTATATATATTATAGTAGGTGTATTTATATTATAAATTAGTATTAGTTCATATTATTATATTTTATAATTTTATACATTATATATTATTTATTATTATAGTATATTTATATATTAGTATTATTTCATTTATTACTATATATTTTTGTTCTATATTATAGCATTTTATTTATATTAGTATCATTTCATAATATATTTTCTAACTTTGTTTATTTATTATGATTATATATTTTGTATTTATTATTATATATTATTTTAGTATGTGTATTTATATTAGTATTGTTTCATATTATTATATTATATTGTAATATATTATAGCATTTTATTTATATTAGTATTATTTCATAATATATTTTCTAATTTTCTTTATTATGATTATATACTTTATATTTATTATTATATTATTTTAGTATGTGTATTTATATTATATATTAGTATTGTTTTATATTATTATACTATATATTTTTTCATTATTATTAGATATTATATATTTATTGTAATATACCATTTTATTATATTATATATTAGTATTATTTTATATTTTATATTTGTATTTATTATTATTTCATTTAATATATTTTATATTTATTATATATGATTATAGTATGTGTATTTATATTATCAATTTATATTATATATTAATAAATACAAATATTATTTATATAATATAAACATATATATAAAATAAACATATTATAGTATATAATAATAATAGTATATTGATATTATATTCTAGTATCATGTAATATTATGTTTTATACATTTATTATTGTTTCATTTATTATTATTGATTTATATTATAGTATATGCACCAATATTATATATTATTATATAATATTATATTTTTATATTTATTATTCTATATTAATATATGTATTTATTATTTTATATTTATTATTATAACATATTAGAGAGAGAGAGAGAGATTTTTATTTTAAAAAGGACTCAAATAGTGCAACCTACAACTCCCAGTATCCCACGGCATTGAACATGGGCAGTTAATATGGGATCAAACTGAGTTAATTCTACAGTGTAGATGGCGATCCTTCCCTGGCATTTACTTTCAGGGCCTTATCTCCAATCAGAAAGGAATTTTTCTAATGAAAACAGGTCCATTAATCTAATCTAAAATCCAGATTGCAGCGACCGCTGGGTGAAAGTTTATCTTCCGGGTGTAACCAAACAGCTGATAACATTCCCAAGAATATATAGATTTACATCTTTTGGTTGTTGATTGATAGAATAAACAATATTGCTTGTATGAAAGGCTTTGGACTGGAACCATTATTTGCATATAGTATGTCTGCGTGTATATGGAGATGGGAGCCAAGTCTAAACATGTCCCTGCCCATGAAGTATTATTATTATTATTATTGCTATTATTATTCATAATAGTATTGCTAGTATTGCTATTATTATTGCTATTATTGTTGTTATTAGTAGTAGTAGCATCGCTATTATTATTGCTGCTATTATTATTACTACTATTACTATTGCTATTATTGTTATTATTATTGCTATTATTGTTATTCTTATTGCTATAATTGTTGTTATTATTGCTATTGTTGTTATTATTATTGCTATTGTTGTTGTTATTATTGCTATTATTATTGCTATTATTATTGTTGGCAGTGGGATATGCTGCCTGGGAGTCCATTGGAATCTCCTCCCTTTGAGGTTTTTAAGCAGGGGATGGATGGCCATCTGTCGAGAGGGATCCTGACTGTGAGAGCCGTTCAGCAGTGGAACTCTCTGCCCTGGAGTGTGGTGGAAGCTCCTTCTTTGGAAGCTTTTAAGCAGAGGCTGGATGGCCATCTGTCAGGGGTGATTTGAATGCAATATTCCTGCTTCTTGGCAGGGGGTTGGACTGGATGGCCCATGAGGTCTCTTCCAACTCTTTGATTCTATGATTCTATGTGTCTTCTTGGTGTGTGTGTGTGTGTGTGTATATATATATATATGAGACAATACTAGGATAGTATTGGAGTCTCCTTCTCTTGAGGTTTTTGAAGCATAGGCCAGATGTCCATCTGTCGGGACGAATCGGATTGTCTTCCTTCTTTTTATGGCAGATGGTGACTGGACTGGATGACCTCTGGGGTCCCTTCCAAATCTAGGATTTTGTTATTATTATCATCATTGTTGTTATTATCATCATTGATGATGATGATAATAAAATCCTAGAGTTGGAAGGGACCCCCAAAGGTCATCTAGTCCAATCTCACTTTGGGATATTGCGATTGGACTAGATGATCTTTGGGGGTCCCTTCCAACTCTAGGATTTTATCATCATCACCATCATCATCATCATCATATTATTATTATTATTATTATTATTATTATTATCCCAATTCTATTATTAGTAATGTCCCAAAGTGAGGTTGGACTAGATGACCTCTGGGGGTCCCTTCCAACTCTAGGGTTATTATTATTATTATTATTATTATTATTATTATTATTTTCATCATATTATATATTACTATTACTATTATTATTATTATTATCCCAATTCTATTATTAGTAATGTCCCAAAGTGAGGTTGGACTAGATGACCTCTGGGGATCCCTTCCAACTCTAGGATTCTATTATTATTATTATTATTATTATTATTATCATCATCATCATCATATTGTTGTTGTTGTTGTTGTTGTTGTTATCCCAATTCTATAACTATTATTATTATTATTATTATTATCCCAAAGTGAGGTTTGACTAGATGACCTCTGGGGGTACCAACTCTAGGATTCTATTATTATTATTATTATTATTATTATTATTTTCAATATCATAATCTATTATTATTCAAATTCTATTATTATTATTAATATCCCAAAGCGAGATTGGACTAGATAACCTCTGGGGGTACCTTCCAACTCTAGGATTCTATTATTATTATTATTATTATCCCAATTTTATTACTATTATTATTAATATCTCAAAGTGAGGTTGGACTAGATGACCTCTGGGGATCCCTTCCAACTCAAGGGTTCTATTATTATTATTATTATTATTATTATTATTATTATTATCCCAAAGTGAGGTTGGACTAGATGTCCCCTGGGGGTCCATTCCAACTCTAAGATTCTGTAATTAATATCCCAAAGCGACTTACGAGGAGAACCCGGATGACTTGGTTCAGGGCCTCGTTCTGCCCGTAGCACAAGTAGCTGTGGGTGTAGATGCCGTAGTCGAAGCCGTAGAGTCGAAAACGAAATGAGTTGGCGATGCTTTCGGTAGGAAGGAAGCTGATCTGGGTCGAAGCCCCACCGAGGTCCAAGGCCCCCAAGAGGCCAGCCGATGTGGGGTGGACCCAGTCCCGGTCCTTGGCAGAATACTGCGCAGACAAACATAGTGAAACAAGTGGTGGTGGTGTGTGCATACAAGATATTGCAATGAGCAAGCTTGACAGCATTGAGTAGCCATGAAGTTGGCAAAGTCAATCAGTGAGGGTCCCTGCATAAAGGTAGCCTAGCTGTTGTTGCCTGGAGGCATCCTCTGTTTAGGAGGTATTAAGTGCAACATTCACACTTGTAATTAGCAAACTTGAATAGCATTGAGTAGCCATGAAAATGGCAAAGACAATCAGTGAGGGTCTCTGAATAGAACTGGCCTGGCTGTTATTGCCTGGAGGCACCCTCTGTTTGGGCGGTATAAATTGCAACATTCACACTTGTCATTGGCAAGCTTGAATAGAATTGAGTAGCCATGAAGTTGGCAAAGTCAATCAATGAGTTTCTCTGCATAGAACTGTCCTGGCTGTTGTTGCCTGGAGGCACCCTCTGTTTGGGAGGTATTGATTGCAACATTCACACTTGTAATTAGCAAGCTTGAATAGCACTGAGTAGCCATGAAGTTGGCAAAGTCAATCAGAGAGGGTCCCTGCATAGAGATAGCCTAACTGTCGTTGCCTGGAGGCATCCTCTGTTTAGGAGGCATTAATTGCAACATTCACACTTGTAATTAGCAAGCTGGAATAGCACTGAGTAGCCATGAAGTTGGCAAAGTCAATCAGTGAGGGACTCTGCATAGAACTGGCCTGGCTGTTGTTGCCTGGAGGCACCCTCTGTTTAGGAGGTATTAATTGCAACATTAACACTTGTAATTAGTAAGCTTGAATAGCATTGAGTAGCCATGAAGTTGGCAAAGTCAATCAGTGAGGGTACCTGAGTGGTGTTCTTTATATCCAAAGCCACAATGGGACCGCATCCCGGGCCTCACCTGAGTGAACGAATGCAGCAGGTAATTGATGGTGATCCACCCGTAAGCGCCTTCGTCTTCGCCCGAAATGATCCGAGCGCCTCGGAAACTCACGGGATATTCCCGGATGGCCTTCCCCACTTCCTCCAAAATCTGATCTGATGTGGACGGGTTCTGCTTTCTGCAGGGAAATTTGGACCCTCATTATTATTATTATTATTATTATTAATAATAATAATAATAATAATAATAAAGCATTTCATTGTTCCTTTGCATCAATACCTGGCCTGGGCCAACTTTGGCCCTTCAGATGTCTTGGACTGCAACTTCCGGTAGGCTGTTGGGAATTGTGGGACTTGCAGTCCAAAATACTGGAGGGCCAAAGTTGGCCCAAGCCAGGTGTTGATGCAAAGAAACCAGGAAATGCACACCTGTCGTCCTTACCTGAGGAGCCGCATGCCAGCGGTGGCCCCCAAATAGGCAGGAGCCTCTCGCTGCCTCTCCGGAGGGATCACCCTCATGGCTTCATCCAGGCATGGCCGGAGCGAGGCGCCCGCCTCCGTAGGGTTCTTGGTATAGGACGAGATCCCAGATCCTGCAGAATCAATACATATAAATAATCCAGAATGAATTTAGGGAAAGTCAAGAAAAATGCTTAGGAAAAATGGATAATCCCTGGCCTGCTGAGTTAACCATCCGGGCCAGGTGTTTCAGCCCATTTGAAATCTTGTATTTCTCTGAATTCTTTGATGTGTTGCATCTTAGAATCCCAAGTGCCTATATATATATATATAAATATATGTTGGGGGGGGGGCATGGGCCAACTTCAGCCCTCTAGGTGTTTTGGACTACAACTCCCACAATTGGATTTGCAGTCCAAATTTGCAGTTGGCCCAGGCCTGTCCTAGATGCTCCTTTATGTTATTTTGCAAAAAGGCAAGAACTGACCGTTGACGTGGCAGGAAAAGGTCTGGCTGACCACTCCGGTGTTGTTCTCTTTGTCCATCGGCCACTGGTACACAAACAGGGAGGTGTGGGACGACCCAGCGTCGAAAACCAGTCCATACTGGTGGGGAAACAGTCAATGCATTAAGGCAGGATCAAACCGCATCAACTCTCCAGTGTGGATGCACTTGAGATTCGATCCAATGTGTAGTATCAGTTGTGTTGGCCATCGGTACTTTAAACTCACCTTATTTTCGGGTGGCAGAGCAACGCTGTGTATCCCCACCAGGCTGAGAACCAGGGCGATGATGGCAAAGGCACACAAAACCAGCAGAGCGATGCGGGGAAGCCATTTGTTCCATTTGAAGGCCATTTCTACAAATGCAAAAACACAATTTCAGAAGAGTTTTAAGACCCAACCGAGAAAAGGGGACAAAGACGAGATCGTCTGCATACATGAGAATGCAGATCTTTCTGTTCCTGGTTAGAATAATTTTGGTAGTATACACTTGCTGAGGGTGCATCTACGCTGTTGAATTAATACAGTTTGGTACCACTTTCTCTCGCCAATCTTGTTGCGCTTGGTGTAATCTATTGACAGATATAGTCCTCTTGGCAGTCAATACTAAAAGCCTTGAGAAGAGTTTTGAGACCCGACCAAGAGAAGGAGACGAGCACTACGTCGTCTGCATACATTCTAATCTGTTCCTGATTAGAATGAATTTGGTAGCATACATCTTTCTGAGGGTGCATCTATGCTGCCGAATTAATCCACTTTCTCTTGCTGATGGAATATTGGGAGTTGTAGTTTGGCAAGGTCTTTCGCCTTCTCTGCTAAACTACAACTCCCATGATTCTATGCCTTTGAACCATAGCGGTTAATTTGACAGTAAAGATGCTTCCCCCCAATTGTTGAGTTTTGCATCTTTGCGGGTTAATTAAATGAGGATCAACAGCTCGTTTCTCGTTCTGTTCCATAACTCTTGTATGTTCTTGGGTCTGTAGGTTGCATTCAATTATATATATCTATATATATATATATCTATATACACACAATAATAAAATTATACACACACACACACACAAAATAATATAATATCAGCAGCAACAACAAAATGCGAAAATTATCGAAAAACAGAAAGCCAATAAAACTGATACACACACACAATAATACTATATATATATATGTATATATATATATATACACACACACACACACACACACACATACAAAATCATATAATATAATATTATATCTTGGCAACAACAGCAGAATGTGACAAATGAGAAAAAGTAAAGCCAATAAAACCGATACACACACACACACACACACACAATACACACACACTAATATTATTTATACACACACACACATACACACACACTAATATTATTTATACACACATACACACACACTTATATTATTTATACACACTCACACATACACACACACTAATATTATTTATACACACACATACACGCACACTAATATTATTTATACACACACATACACACACACTAATATTATTTATACACACACACACATACGCACACACTTATATTATTTATACACACACACACATACACACACACTAATATTATTTATACACACACATACACACACTAATATTATTTATACACACACACACATACACACACACTAATATTATTTATACACACACATACACACACTAATATTATTTATACACACACACACATACACACACACTTATATTATTTATACACACTCACACATACACACACACTAATATTATTTATACACATACATACACACACACTAATATTATTTATATACACACATACACACACACTAATATTATTTATACACACACACACATACACACACACTAATATTATTTATACACACACATACACACACTAATATTATTTATACACACACACAATTATATAATATAATATATCTTGGCAACAACAACAAAATGTGACAAATAAAAAAGTATAGCCAATAAAACTGATACACACACACACACACAATTATATATATATATATATACACACACACACACACACAATTATATATATATATATATACACACACACTAATAGTATTTATACACACACACACACAAAAAAGTCATATAATATAATATTATATCTTGGCAACAACAAAATACAACAATTATCAGAAAAAAACAGTAAGCCAGTAAAACTGATACACACACAATGTAATATGCACTCACAATAATATTATACACACACACAATAATATTATACATATACGCACAAAATCATATAATATAATAGTATGTATTGGCAACAACAACATAATGTGACAAATCAGAAAAAGTAAAGCCAATAAAACCGATATACACACACACAATAATATATATATACACGCACAATAATATAATATTGTGTATGTAAATATAGCCAATAAAACCAATATATATATATATATATATATATATATATACACACACTCACAATAATATAATATTATGTGTGTGTAGCTATATACACAGAAAAACAGAAAGCCAATAAACCGATATATATATACACACACACACACTAATATATATATATATATATATAGAGAGAGAGAGAGAGAGAGAGAGATATGTTTTATTGTTTTTCCATTTTGATAATTTGTCACATTGTGGTGTTCTTGTTGCCGAAACGTCTGCGATTAAGAGAATGATTGATTTTTCAAAGGTTGGCTGAAGATCTAATCGCAGAAGGGATCTGGTCAAACCAGAAATAGCGTGCCAACAATAGAAGCCGGATCTAGCTTTTCACATTCTGAACGGGTTCATTGCTGAGGAAGTTCACCACCTCCTTCCATTCAACCCAGCTCCTGCATCTACACTGGGGAATTAATGCAGTTTAATCCCCATGGCTCAACGACATGGGAGATATAGAGTCGGCCACATGACCTTGGAGGCGTCTATGGACAACTGGGCATATGGAGTATTCGTGCCAAGTTTGGTCCAGATCCATCATTATTTGAGTCCACAGTGCTCTCTGGATGTAGGTGAACTACAACTCCCAAACTCAAGGTCAATACCCACCAAACCCTCCCAGTATTTTCTGTTGGTCGTGGGAGTTCTGTGTACCAAGTTTGGTTCAATTCCATTGTTGGAGTTCAGAATGCTCTTTGATTGTAGGTGAACTATAAATCCCAGCAACTACACCTTCCAAAGGTCAAGGTCTATTTCCCCCAAATTCCACCAGTGTTCACATTTGGGTATATTGAGTATTGATGCCAAGTTTGGTCCAGATCCATCATTGTTTGAGTCCACAGTGCTCTCTGGATGTAGGTGAACTACAACTCCCAAACTCAAGGTCAATGCCCACCAAACCCTTCCAGTATTTTCTGTTGGTCATGGGAGTTCATTTCCATCGGTGGTGGAGTTCAGGGTTGTTTGCGCACCTTTATGGCGTGACCTCTTTCTCTCTCTCCGCCCAAAGGTGTCGTCTTAATCAGATCCATCGCTTTTTTGATGGATCGTGACATAATGGCCAGGTTTACTCCTGAAATATTAGAAGTATTAGACCAGGGCCTCTTGACATTATTGTGGGTGGAATAGCACGAATGGCACTCACTGAGACGGGGGGGACGGGGGGACGGGACACCTGGGCCGCAAAGCCATTCTCTCTTTCTTTCCTTCTCTCTCTCTTATTTCTCTCCTTCTCTTCCTTTTTCTTTTTCTTTCCTTCTCTCCCTTTCCCTGGTTTTCTCTCTATTCTCTGTCTCTTTCCTTCTTCCTATTTCTTTCCTTCTCTCTCTTATTCTTTCTCTTTCTTCCTCTCTCTCTCTCTCTTTCCTTCCTTCTCTCCCTTTCTCTGGTTTACTCTTTCCTTCCCTTTTCTCTCTCTTTTCTCTTTCTCTATTGCCTCTTTCCTTGTCTCTCTTTCTCTGATTCTTTCTTTCTCTTTTCTTCTCTTACTTTATTTTTTCCTTCTCTTCCTTGTTCTCGGTCTCTTTCCTCCCCTTCTCTCTCTCTTTCTGCTTTCTCTCTCTCTCTCTATTGTCTCTTTCCTTCTTCCTATTTCTTTCCTTCTCTCTCTCTCTGATTCTTTTTCTTTCCTCTCCTCCTTTCGTCCCTCCCTCCCTTCTTCTTTTGCATTCTCTTTCCTGTCCTTTTCTTTCCTTCCTTCCTTCCTTCCTTCCTTCCTTCCTTCCTTCCTTCCTTCCTTCCTTCTACTTTTGCATTCTCTTATACACCTTTCCTGTCCTCTTCCTCCCTTTC